>NC_069787.1:113851425-114154456 GCF_027406575.1 Nycticebus coucang | reverse complement strand
TTTGATTATTTTGTTTCCATGTGAAATTTATTTAACTTTTCTATCACTATGGAATATTCGGGTTATTTTGAATTTTATTTTAAATGATGTTACCCAAAACTTTTCTTTTGCTTGGATTCTTGTGCCCATCTGTTATTATTTCCTTAGCCTAAATTTTAAAAAAGAAATGTAGAATTGCTACATTATGGATTGCAAATTTAAAAGTTTCTTACTTTTTACAAATAATTTTCTTACAAAAGTGTGTTAATATGGCATTAATATTTCATTTAACCAAATTTGTTTTAACCTGTTTTATTCACTGCTTTTCCAATAGCAGTGAATATGAATACCTGTTTTTCCTAATACACCATTAGAATATATATTAAACGTTATTTCCTCAAAAAGTAATATAATATGAACTAGTATACAGAAATGCAACAATTTCCTTTCCCATACATCAATCCAAATTTCTTTAAAGTGTGTGACACATATCAAATAAACAATAGTATTTACTATAGCATTAATTTTCATTAAAAACAATGATAAATATATGTTAAATCACATTTATACTAGTAGAGTATACTTTAAACATAGTTTTTGTTATAGTGATGTTGAGTTTTTAAAAGTGAAATACAATAATTTTGAACTATAGAAGAATCTTCAAATTTATTTGGAAGACAGTAAAGGGAAATATTGAGAAGTAGATCTGACAATTATGCAAATTGTCCTTTTTCAGTGAATTTCGTTCAATGAAGGCAAGAGCATGTTAGAGAACACATGAATGGATAAGATAGTATTACACTATTAAAATTCTTTCAATGTAGTTTGTGATAGGTCTCAAAGAAAGTAAATGAGGGCGGTGCCTGTGGCTCAGTGAGTAGGGCGCCGGCCCCATATACCGAGGGTGGTGGGTTCAGACCCGGCCCCGGCCAAGCTGCAACCAAGAAATAGCCGGGCGTTGTGGCAGGCGCCTGTAGTCTCAGCTACTCGGGAGGCTGAGGCAAGAGAATCACTTAAGCCCAGGAGTTGGAGGTTGCTGTGAGCTGTGTGAGGCCACGGCACTCTACCGAGGGCCATAAAGTGAGACTCTGTCTCTGCAAAAAAAAAAAAAAAGAAAGTAAATGAGAAAAATAAAATGGTGGTGACTACAAAACATTGAACATCTTGCTTTACAATCATCTCAAAATCTTAAAGAACATTTTGGTAGTAGCATTCATTAAGTAGCAAGTATGTGGTAGATCTTGGGTTAGGCCCACTCATTTGTTAAATAAGCGTTAAGATGTGAGGTTTGAACTACTGCAAGGTTTTGTTCAGTGCACATGTTAAACTACTTCTCACACATTGTGAGTATGTAATTTTATCATTACTGAGAGGCAGACCTGTTCGTGGGGCTTCAAAGAAGTAAGAGTCTGACCTCAGGAAGCTTGCAATCTATTTATATATTATGGAGATATGACAATATGTGAACAAGTTTTATGATGGTTAATGTTCATACAACAGTCCTGAGATATTTGGGTAGTCTGTGAGGAGATTCTCTGGTCCACAAAGTCATCCAAGGAACCAGATTTCTTTCCTGTTGGCATTTTACCATCTTCTAGGGTATGTCTGTGGTCTGTATGGTCAATGCTAACACATGAATAGCACATCTATTTTTTTTAGGACAGGAGCCACACCCAAGTGTTTCAAGAGTTGACCCCATAAATTGCATATATAACTTTTGCTAACGAAAGAACTTGCTCACATCTAGTTGTAAGAAATTTATGAAATGTAGTCTCAGTCTGATCAGTCATGTGATCAGGAGTCACCAGGAACAGGAGTCCAAATATTTCTGCCCATTCATCCTGAGCTCCAGTTGAGGTTTATCATGCACTGACTACTAATTTATCTGAATCGGGTGAGACAAAACAAATTCACACATTAAGTTTTGTGAGGCAGGTTTATGATTTACAGATAAGCAGCTAGGGACAGAAGATGTCATATCCATTGTGAGCTGGTCCCTTGAGGGTCCAAACAAGCTGTCCAAGTTGAATAGAGTCTCGATTCATGCCTTACTTGTACCACAACTGGGAGACCATGAAAGGCAGCCTGCTCTGGGTTATATTCCTCAAGGGTGATGTGACTCACTGGGCCAACTTCTGAAGGCTGGCTTGCTTTCAGGGGGAGAGAACAAGCCTGGGGCATTCTCAGGCTGTCCTCATCTTCCTCAAGATGTAACATTCCCAAAGAGGAACACTAAAGCTGCCCAGGCTACTCAGGTAGTTCCTCCTTATCTTAGGATATTACATTCCCAGAAAATTCCATAGTTATTCTTGAAAACTTTAAGCAGGAATGGGGGTGGGGGGGGGTGAGAGAAAAACTGAGTTGGTTCAAGGCCACCCGGAGAATTTTTCTGCATTTTTCTTCTAGCTAAAACTTAGTGGGGTGGCCATGATTTAATTTATGAAAATAATGAAGAAAAGAATGAAGAGTGGACAGGGTTTCATACTCAAGTAAACCTATTGATCCACATTTTCCCAATGGCATTAATATTTCATTTAACCAAATTTGTTTTAACCTGTTTAACTTTTTTCCGTCCTTTATGTTTTGTTATAACTTACAGTCTGTGTAATCATAGCTTTTTTTTTTCTTTCTCTCTAAGAGCTGGAGGTGACCATGAGGTAATCTACTCTAATTATTATTGTGTTGTATTGATGAGGGTGATTAAATTACATAAGAGAAGTTCATAGCCCAGATTTCTCCTGCTAGATAATATGAGATCCGAGACATCAATTTATACCTTTTTAATTTCTTTTGGTTGATTTAGTTTCTAAAAAATAGGATACAATCTGAAATCATAAAAAGATACAATTATATCTTTTAAAATATAAACTTAAAAAATATATGTGAAAAGCTACCATTGATAAAAAATATATATATGCTGGGTGGCGCCTGTGGCTCAAGGAGTAGGGCGCCGGTCCCATATGCTGGAGGTGGCGGGTTCAAACCCAGCCCCGGCCAAAAATCACAAAAAAAAAAAAAATATATATATATATATATGCTGATTTGAGGTCTCCCACAACTTTCTTGGGCTTTTATTTTTTCTTTTAAATTTAAAGTTTATAATTGTACGATTTTATAGGGTACATGTGATGTTTCATATAGGCATACAAGGTGAATTAACCAAATCACGGTAATTGGGATTTCGATTGGTTCAGGATGTTAACATTTCTTTGTGTTAGGAACTTTCCAGTTCTTCTCTTTTAGTTATTTTAAGGTATTCCCCTAACTTATTGTGGGTTATAGTTACTTTGGTGTGCTATCAAATATTGTTTGTTCTAACTATCTAACTGTATTTTTTCACCCATTAACCAGCTCCACTTTAGACCTCTCTCCCAATATCCTTCCCAAGTATTATGTTAAGTGAAACAAGCCAAGCACAGGAAGACAAGTCCAGCATGTTCTTACCCACGTGAGAGCTCAACACTAAAGACAATTCATCTCATGGAAAAAGACAGTGGAATTATGGTTTCCAGCATCTTGAATAAATCTTAACCTATTTGAATTATC
The DNA here is from genome assembly GCF_027406575.1 of Nycticebus coucang. Lineage (NCBI taxonomy): Eukaryota > Metazoa > Chordata > Mammalia > Primates > Lorisidae > Nycticebus > Nycticebus coucang. The sequence goes on along the minus strand of NC_069787.1, from coordinate 114,150,931 downwards.
TATTATTTCTTTTTTTTTAAATTTCAGCTAGAATTTAAAAAATCTTTTTTATTTTTTTGAGAAAGAGTCTTACTCTGTTGCTTGGGCTAAAGCACCATAGCATCATGCTAGTTTATACAACTTCAAATTTCTGGGCTCAAATGATCCTCCTGTCAACACCTCCTAAGCAGCTGAGACTATAGGTACACAAAACCCTGCCCAGCTAATTTTTTTATAGTTTTTATAGAAGTGGGGTCTCACTATTTTGCCCAGTTTGGTCTGAAACTCCTGGCCTCAAGCAATCCTCCCACCTCAGAATTCCAAAGGATTACAGGCATGAATCCCAGAGTCCAACCTAGAAATGTATTTTAGGTAATCTGAGTTTAGGGTTCTTCTGGATTAGAAAGCAATTTTTTGATTGCCTTACATCCTTAGCATGAACACATCTGAATCTACATTTTCTTTTGTTAGTCATTGGTCATGGAATTACCTTTCTGTATTACATCCAACTAGCTTATGAAATATCTAATTAAGTTATATAAATTCAGTAACAAGCCCAGTTCACATAAACTTTGTGGGTCCAAATATAATAGACTTCTATTAAACATACAACTTAACCAATGAAATAGATGTGGGAAGATGGGCTAAGACTTATTTACAAGCTCAGTGCTTTATGTATTATGTGGATGAGTAAGTACATTACACAGAGGGAATGGGGAGCTTTTAAGACTGCTTCTATTGGGTGGTGCCTGTGGCTCAAAGGAGTAGGGTGCAGGCCCCATATACTGGAGGTGGCGAGTTCAAACCTGGCCCCTACCAAAAACTGCCCCCCCTCCAAATTAAGACTGCTTCTATGACAAAATGTAAAACCAAAATTTATACTTACACGATCACTTGTCTTTTAACTTTGCCATTCCTTTCCCTTTTATCATCTTCATCACCATTAATTACTAAGAGCCTCATATAAAGAACACTGGGCTAGAAATTATGGAAAGCCTAAAAGTCAAATATGGTCGTTAACTTCAGTGGACTTGAAATACTGTACAGCAGGAAATAAAGAACATTAAAGGCAGAGTTCTGAAAGCTGGGAAGGAAATCAAGGATGAAATTTCTTTTCATATTTTTCCATATTCTTTCAGGTCTTCTAAGAATGCCACCATATTAATACCAATTTTATTAAAAATATCAAATTTTACATAATGCTGTTGATTCCCTATATGAAAAAAGTGACTAAATCTATAAGGGTACTATCCAAGTTTTAAAATAATCTAAGATGCAAACAAACTTTTATTTGTTTATATGATTTTCACAGAATTGGAAGCAGATTGAATGTTCAACAATGTGCAATCAAGAACTTGAGAAGCTGTTCTTTAATTCTCTTGGACAGAAACAAGTAGACCTGATTAGTAAATATCATAGTAAAGCAGAACTTGTGGTGTCTATGGATGAAAATGAAGTTCTTAAAAACCTCAGGCACTTATGACTAAAATAAATGAATAGTTAATATAAATGAATATACACATGAGGATTACATGGACTGTTATGCAATCGTAAAAATAATTTTATGAAGAATTTAAAAAATAATATTGAAAACTTTTGGGTATGATTTTTGGTATAAAACTATGAAATAAAATGGGCAATATAGTATAATCATAGCTATGAAAAATAATTATATCACCATAAAACAATATATGCTCTGAAGACTATTGGTGGATTTTAATTTTTTATTTATACTTGTTACCAGTAAAAAATAAATGTTATTTTAAAAAAAGTATTATATGTGTTTTAATTTTTCCTGATTGTCCAAGTGCAGTGGCTCATGCCTATAATCCCAGCACTCTGGTAGGCTAAGGCTGGTGATTACCTGAGCTCAGGAGTTCAAGACCAGCTTGACAAAGTGAGAACCTCAACTCTGCTAAAAATAGGAAAACTAGCTGGACATCATGGCAAGTGCCTGTAGTCCCAGCTACCTGGGAGAGTGAGATAAGTGGATCACTCGAGCCCAAGGGTTTGAGGTTGCTGTGGCCTAAAATTCCACAGCACTCTACCAAGGTGACAGTGAGACTCTGTCTCGAAAGAAAAAAAAAAGTTTCCTGATCTACTGTCTAATAAATGCTATGTTTATAAGCTCCCCAACATATCTTGATGAGGATAAATTTCAGGCTTTAGCAGCTATAGTGGATGATTCATCTACTGAAAAGGACAAGGACAAGGCATTGTCATTATCAGCTCCCCACATCACATCAGCTGGCTTATACTAAATTTATGTACCTTAGAACTGTGAACACCAGCCCGGGGCTGTGGACCAGTATGGGTCTGTGGCCTGTTAGGAACTGGGCTACACAGCAGAAAGCAAGTGGCAGCGGAGCCAGTGAAGCTTCATCTGTCACTGTCTCCCATCACCTCCAGATGGAACCATCTAGTTGCAGAAAAACAAGCTCAGGGCTCCCATTGATTCTGCATTATGGTGAATTGCATAATTATTTCATTATATATTACCATGTAATAATAAAACAAATAAAGTGCATGCACAATAGAGGTAATGGCTCATCATCCCAAAACCATCTCCCTGCCCCCAAACCTCTAGGTCCATAGAAAAATTGTCTTCCGTGAAACCAGCCCCTGGTGCCAAAAATGTAGGGAACCACGGCCTTAGAAAGTAATGTAGTTGGAAAAATTTTTTCCGAAAAAGAATAGCCTTTGTAAATTATAACGAAATGAAAGATATGTTTACATACAGATAGTATAACTCAAAGTTGTTATATTTATAGACTATAATATATATATTTTCAAATATGTTATAGTAAATGAAAACTTGACAACATTCCAGCTATCAACTTAATTCATTCTAGATCAGGCATCCTCAAACTTTACACAGGGGGCCAGTTCACTGTCCCTCAGACCGTTGGAGGGCCGGACTATAGTTTAAAAAAAAAAAAAACTATGAACAAATTCCTGTGCACACTGCACATATCTTATTTTGAAGCAAAAACCAAAACGGGAACAAATACAATCCCACCGCCTCATGTGGCCCGTGGGCCGCAGTTTGAAGACACCTGTTCTAGATAATCAAAAGTTCATTTAAGCAACTTACTCTGTAAGGGTTAAATAACACTTTTATATTCTACCTTGTAGGAAATTCTGTGGTAAGGTAATGAATTTCATAAGAGTGTATAAGAGAAAATGTAACTTGTAATGGGTTGCCCAAGTGTTGAGTAGGTAAGCAAAAAATAAAAAATTACTATCACCAATTTGTTTATTGCACACAGTTTAGTTCCTGTGCCTCACCTACATTCTTCTTGCCTGACTTTTGTTAGAAAAGGTCACATTTTGAGTAATTGGCTGAAGGTATAATTAAAGCTAATTAACAAGTAATGCAAGCAAGACTGCACAATTATAGAAATGATTTTTACAGTGATAAACTATAGCAGAAAGTTAGAGTGTTACAGCTTCTAAAATACATTTTTTCCCCTAAGCCTTATTTAAATTGCTTACATGAGATAAAATCAAGAACAGGTATAAAATTATGCATGTATTTGACAATGCATTTTTTGAAAATTATTTCTCTCTCCAATTAACCCAACTCATCAATTACTACAAAATTTAAATGAACCATGAAGTTCATTCTACAAGTGAGACCACAGAAAGGGAGCTTTTTATAAGTAAATGAACTACATAGAATAATAAAGTGACATTTTTTTAGATCTTATGTCTAAAGTCTTTATGGTTTTAAAATGTTAAAACCTTTTAATGTAATGCCAACTTAATTATATTATAAAACACAAGGAATCATGAATATGTGGAGGAAATTGTTGATAGAGGTGAATTTTAATATGCTATTCTTTTCACTTCTTTGAATTCTTTAAAACCTTATATACATATATGTATCTGAAATAATACTGTCATTGATAGAAAGGCTTTCCTTGGAAGAAACTCGTTTATATATTCACTTTCTATTGTCCTGACAGTCCCTGAGCATGGACTTTTTTTATTGCAAAAATTTCCCAATCACACTTTCTCCCAAATAAGTTTAAGTGGAAAGAATCCCAAAATATCTCTCTCTCTCTCTCTCTCTCTCTCTCATCATTCTATCTTTCTCCCTCTCCGTCTGTCTCTCCTGTCTGTTTTTCTTTCTCTATTTATTCTTTCCATTACGGCTAAGACCAATGCTTTTCATATTCTATTCAATTCACTTTTTACATCTAACCAATCTCCACAGTCCCCTGATCCTCATTCCACTTCCACTTCTTTTTGTTCAGACAATATGCTTTCTTATTTTCCTACTGTAGTAGTCTTCTAAATACTTCTTCCATTTGATAACTTTTCCCTGAAATCCACCCTTCTTTTTCTATGAAATGTGTCTGCTTCAGTTATAGTCATCTTCTTACAGACTTCCATGACTTTCATGTACAATTTTGAGTAGAACACCCTGATATCAGTCTTTTCCACACTGCATTAGAGAACGTAATGATTCAATTATGATATTGAAGGAATCTTCTTTTGCTCATTGAAATGCTGTCATTTGAGCTTAAAGGCAGTTTCTCTTGCTGGTTATTGTATGCCTTTTGTATTCATATGTTTCTATCAGTCACCCAGGATTAAAACCACTGAACTTTTTTTCACTAATCTAATGAGCCTTCTCTAGTAAATGGTGAGAACTAGACCCACATTCAGACATTTTAATGTTAGGCTATATGAACTTACTCAGTGTTCCTCAAATTTAAGGTCCATATAATTCACCAGGGATCATTTAAAAATGCAGATTCTGATCCAGTGGACCTGGGGTGGGGTGTGATGTCCTTCACTTCTAACAAGCTTGTAAGTGATATTTATGCTGCTTTCTACTATACCTTGGCACCAGTTGCAATAATTATCTATGTATACTTAACCCCCCAAAATACTACTTTAGCAAAGAAGCAGTTTAATTTAAAGAAAACTTATAAAGCAACTTCTACAAGGGGTTGAATAGTATCTGTGCTTTTTCCTCAAAGATTCCAACTTGATAATGAAAAAAACCCCAAGCACAGACACTATTATCATACAGGGCAGAAAATGACGTGTGTTAGTAGAAAGGCACAAAGGAAGAAGTGGTATGATATATGCTAATTACATGTAATTGAGAGAAAGCAAAAAAAGCTTCAGAAAGTGCTTTAGTGCAGGTTACTATAGCAGAAGTCTGTGGACTAGCTGACTTCAACAACAAACATTTATTTGTCACAGTTTGGCAGGCTGGAACGTCAAGTTCAAAGCATTGGCATATCAAGTGTCCAGTGAGGGCACTTCCTGGTTTGCAGACAGCTTTCTTTTTATTGTATCTCACATGTCCAAGAAAGATAAAAATCATCTCCCTTGTATTTCTTCTCATAAGGGTACTAATTCCATTCATGGGAGTTCCACTCTTATGACCTCATCTGAATCTAATTGCTAACCAGCATCTCCTGACACTGTAATATTGAGGGTTATGATTTCAACACAAAAAATTTGGAGGACACAAACAGTATGTTTATAATGTTCCACTCTTATCCACCTCAAAATTCGCATCCATCTCAAATGCATTCATCTCACCTTTATAGCCTAACAGTCTTATCTCATCCAACATCAGTTCTAAAGTCTAATTAAGTCCAAAATCTATACTAAATATTTAAATCAGAAATGAGCGAGACTTCAGATACAATTTATCTGAGGCAAAATTCCTCTCTGCATGTTAATCTGTGAAACCAAACAAATTATGTGCTTTCAAAATATATTGGTGGGAAGGGTATAGGTTAGATATTCCCATTACAAAAGGGAGAAATAGGGAGGAAGGAAGGAAGGAAGGAAGGAAGGAAGGAAGGAAGGAAGGAAGGAAGGAAGGAAGGAAGGAAGGAAGGAAGGAAGGTGACAGGTCCCAGGGAAGTCCAAAACTTAGCAAGGCTAAGCCTCTGAGATCTTATGGCTCAAGAATAATCCTGTTTGGCTCAGTGCTTTGACTCCCAGACCCACTAGAGCACTGATACTGTCCCTCTGGCTAGACAAGTTAGGGCCACCCATTCAACTTGGCAGGGTGCTGCCTGTTCTGGTATTGGAAGGATGTGGAGCTCTTTTGAAGATAAGTAGAATTTTGAGCAGAAAGATATAGGTATGGCAGGTCAAAGAACATCCTGGATTGAAAAAATTGCTAGCACATAAGCACAAAGGTAAGGTGTGGTGAGACATTTGTAGGAAACACCAGGAAATCCTCTTTGGTGGTTCTGTTAGCAGAGAACCATACAGAAGAGTATAGGAAGGAACCTCAAGTCAACTGCAATTTAAAAATTTAAAAGTCTACAGTAGTATGGGAAGTCAGGGATGGTTCTTATTTTCTTAGAAAAGATTTATTTGAGATCTTCACATTATGGGTGAGCACATATTTGAAACTAAATTTAATGTTTTCCTAGAAAAACAACATATAAGAGTTAAACATTATTTCACAGATTGTTTTTTATTAGTAAGGGAGCTCAATTTGAAACTTTTGATCCAGCTGTAACTAGAAATATAGACTCCTGGTTATTCATTCTCTAGTTATCCACTCATTTTCATAAAAATTTTTTATCAAAATATCTTGTTAATGCATGTGTATTCATGTGTACACATATATATTTATGTATGCACACATTCCTAAAAAAGCATTTTGTGGCCAAGATAGACAAAAACCACTGACCATCTGAGCAAATTATTTTAGGCAATTATATGATGTTAACTAACTTCTTGTACAGTAAAAGTGGTATATAGTTTTACAAGTCTAAAAGATAAACCCTTTTCTATACTGCACAGTGAAAATTAATCAGAAGATACCTATTCCCAAAGAATATTTGGACAAATTCCTAATTTCTAACATATAGTTTCTGGAAATAATGTCATGTTTGTCAGTCAGAAATACTTCTTGTGCTGATACTTCTTGAAAGGGTTTGAGCTCATGTAATGTACTTTATCCTAGCCAAACTTTTTCAGTTTGATCAATTTTTAAGTGAATAGAATTTTACAAGGAGGTCGCTATAATTTTCAAATGGCAAGAAAAGAGGACTGTTAAAATTTTATTAAAATGAAATACATTAAAAAATTTCAATCTCCCTATTTGAAAACTAAAAGAATTAAGATTGCTAACATTTTTTTAAGTAAAAATTGTCAAAACACATGCCAATTCTAAATACACACATTTTATTTATTTATTTATTATTTTTTCATTTTTCTTTATTTTTAGACATTTACATTCTACATTTAGTAAGTTTCACATGTAACCTTGTAAGATGCACCACAGGTGTAATCCCACCAATCACCCTCCCTCTGCCCATCCTCTCCCTCCCCTCCCCTCCCTCCACCTTCCCCATATTCTTAGGTTATAACAGGGTTATAGCTTTCATATGAAAGCCATAAATTAGTTTCATAGTAGAGCTGAGTACATTGGATACTTTATCTTCCATTCATGAGATACTTTACTAAGAAGAATATGTTCCATCTCCATCCATGTAAATATGAAAGAGGTAAAGTCTCCATTTTTCTTTAAGGCTGCATAATATTCCATGGTGTACATATACCACAATTTATTAATCCATTTGTGGATCGATGGGCACTTGGGCTTTTTCCATAAATTAGCAATTATGAATTGGGCTGCAATAAACATTCTGGTACAAATATCTTTGTTATAATGTGATTTTTGGTCTTCTGGATATATACCTAGTAGAGGAATTATAGGATTGAATGGCAGATCTATTTTTAGATCTCTAAGTGTTCTTCAAACATCTTTCCAAAAGGAATGTATTAATTTGCATTCCCACCAGCAGTGTAGAAGTGTTCCCTTTTCTCCACATCCACGCCAACATCTCTGGTCTTGGAATTTTGTGATATGGCCTAATCTTACTGGAGTTAGACAATATCTCAAAGTAGTTTTGATTTGCATTTCTCTAATGATTAAGGATGATGAGCATTTTTTCATATGTCTGTAGGCCATGCACCTGTCTTCTTCAGAGAAATTTCTCTTCAAGTCCCTTGCCCACCCTGAGATGGGATCACTTGTTCTTTTTTGGTAATATGTTTGAGAATCCACAGAGAACATACACATTTTCATTCTGAGTTGTTGGTATAACATCCTGCAGGTATAACTCAATGAGGAACTTGATGAGTGACATGGAATAACCAGGAATAAAAGAGGATTTTTTGCTCCTAGGAAAAGAGACATTCAAGCAGAACTCGGTCACACAAAATATTTGGGGAGTTACTTAAAACTAAAGAGATGAAAAAGTCATTCATATAAATATAATCTGTACAAATTACAAGAGCATTCTTCTTTTGAAAATATTTTACATATTAAATTAAATTTTGCTCAGGTTTAACTGTTAAGAAATCAGATAAAAACTGATGAAAGTTAAGTTCAGCTTTGAAGGAATCTTTTAAATAATATTACTAATAAATATGTAATAAGAAAGAGTGATATTGCTGTGTGAAGGAAAATTGGTAGAGATTGAAGAAGGAGAGTAGCAAGGGGATATGGTTTGGTTTGGGGGATAAAAATTCACTCTGGGGAAGAATATATTTAAGCTGAGATCCAGAGAAAACTAGGAGGAAGAAACAGCAAGCTTGAAAATAAAGCTAACAAATATCTTGGTGGGTTTGATAAACGGGAAAAGTCATGTGGCAAGAAGTAAGGAATTGGGAAGGCGTAATTAGCTTGGAGGATTAGGGGAGGCCAAATAATGCAGAACTTTGTAGGCCAAGGACAACAATTCAGATTTTATTTTAAATGTAAGGAAAAACTTATAGAGGGTTTCAGGAAGTTCAGTACTATGTTTCACCAAATGTTTTTAAATTATGTAGCACTTACTGTTTTGTGAAAAATGAACTAAATGAGGAAAAGAGAGAAATCAGAGAGATTATTATAGGAATCTTTTAGCATAAGGAGAGATCATGGTAGTTTGGATTAGGGTGATGACATTGATTATGGAGAGAACAAGCCAAAGAATTTAAAAGATTAAGAATTTATTGAGATTTTAAAATAGATATAATGGAGGAGAAGGAGACAATGTGTTAAAAATGCTTGTTTGGGGGATGTGATAGTGAAAGGTGCTTTAATTAAGTGAAATTACCATTCATTATGTATTATTGAAAGTGCGGTATTGAAGTCTCCAACAATTAATGTTGTATATTTTTATTTGTTCATTCGGTTTTGTTAGTTTTTGCATCATATAGTTTGGGGCTCTGATATATGTTTATATCTTCCTGGTAGACTTATCTTTTTATGATTATAAAGTATCTCTATCTCTAGAAGCAGTTTTTGTCTTATAGTTTATTTTGTCTAATATTAAAATAGCTCCCTAGGCTCTTTTTGTTGTATTTTTTTACTCTTTGAGTTAACTTGTGCCTTTGAATCTGAAATGTGATTTTCCTACATGGCAAGTTATAGGTGATTAAAAAAAAATACACCTTCTAATCTCTGTCTTTAGATTGAAATGATTATTCCATTTACATTTAACATAATATATATAAGGTAGGATTTATATCTGAATGTTTTGGTATTTGTTTTTGATATGTCTTATGTCCATTTTGTTTCTCTATGTCTCCATTACCATCTTCTTTTATGTTAAGTAGACACTTTTTTATATCATTTAATTTCCTTATTTTTCTTACTTTTTTGAGTTTTTAAGTAGTGGGCTGGGGATTATAATTAATATCTTTAAAAAATAATTGAGATTGATACCAACTTAATTTTAATAACATATAAACATTTTACTATAATATAGATGTATTCTTTCCCTCCTTTGTGCTATAATTCTTATACAAATATATTTTTATATATCATAAACCTATCAACAGTTATTATTATTTTATACATTAATTAAAAAAAGTACAAAAATTACAAACAAAAATATTTATTTTGTCTTTTACATCTATCTATGCGATTACTTTTACTGATCATGTGGATTTAAATTATTATCTGGTGTAATTTCATTCTAGCTGGAAGGATTGCCTTTCGTAATAATTGTATGGAAGAATCGTCAGTGGCAAATTCTTTCAATTTTTGTTCTTATAGAAATTTTTAATTTCTCCTTTATTGACTAATAGACTTTTTAATTTTTCTAGCACTTTCAATAGCTATCATCCTGCTTTATGGACTCCATGATTTCAGATAAGACGTATCTGTTAATCTTACTGAGGATTACTTGTATGAGATAAGTCAAATGTCTTTTTGTTACATTTATTTTTTTTTCTTTTTTACTTTTCTCTGTTGGACTATGGTATGTCTAGGTGTGGTGATAATGTTTTGAGATTGGTTTACTTGTAACTTGTAACACGCTGAGATAGGTCAATCAATATTTTATATCTTATTTGGAAAGTTTTTGATAATTATTTTTAAAAATATATTTTCTGAGGGGGCAGAGCAAGATGGCTGTCTAGAGATAGCTTCTTTGCAGCTGGGCTTGGTGAGATTGGGAGAGAAGATTCCAGGCATTTCTGGCTTGTGGGCTCTGCCCAGAAACATCCCTTCAGGGATACAGGGAGGAAGTGGAAGACTTCAGGACCCCAGCAAGAGGATGAAAGCAGGGGAGAAGTGATAAGTGTTTGCATTCAGGCATGGGCTTGCTGGCCCTGGTGGCTTCAGCAGCAGCAGTGGCTAGAGTTTGCAGACAGGGAAGACCTTCCTTGTGTTTCTTGTTTTTGTTTTTGTTTTTTGACTTGGGCACTCAGTTGATTTACCTTGGGAGAACTTGGGTGAGAGAGCAAATGACTTTGAACAGTGTCCAGAGGCTGGGACTGAGCTGCTGGGGTGGAGTGGAGCTTTCATTGTTCAGCTGTTGGCTGTGAGAAGCCATTGTAGGAGAGCTGTCTTGCAGGCTCGACACTCAGGTTCCTAGAGCAAGGCAAGTTCTGGTGCTCCTAGACACCAGACACTGGTGGATCCTGGACAGCCACTTCTGGAGAGATCTGAGCAACACACGCTTTCCTGGGAAAGCCACTGCATGGCCAAGGGACATGGTTTGGAAAGATTGAGGCATGTTTATTATGTGAGCTGAGACGAACTTCAGACTTCCAGCCCTGTGGGATTTGAGGGCAAAGAAGTAAGCAGAGGCTTCTAGTCTCCATCTTATACATCTTTGTCAGTGTTGTGATTAGCATCTCATACCCCAGAACATTACCTGTTGCCCAGGCAATATTTAACAAGATATATATGAACATAATGTATTTTTCTTTTTAAAATTTTTTTTTCAACTTTTTTCCAATATATTTTATTTTTCTTTTTTCTTTATTTTTCTCATGTAAATATTATTTTTCACTGTTGCCTTCTTTAATAATAAGGGCATCATTTTTGCTAGGTTTTATGCCTCTGTTATCCATCTTCCCTCCCGCCCCCCATTTTATCCCTTAAGGCTATTTGGTTTGATTTATAGTATTTTTGTTTTTATTCTCTATTGGTGGATGTGGGGTCTTGTGTCTGCTCAGGCTGGCAAAGAACTTCAGACATGGAAGGACCCACCCAACCCAACCCCCTCCCAAAGATTGGGATTTGGGGGTGTGGATCAAAGTACCCTACTGTACAACACTATTATTCCTGCCTCTTTCTTTCTGTTGTTTTTTCTTTTTATCAATTTTCCCTTTTACTCTCACTTTTTTTTTTTTTTAAATCATTTATCCCTTCTTGCTCTTCACTCTTTTCATCCCTTCAGGGTAACATTCAACACCTTAGGTCAGAGGTTCAGTAACTTAAAGAGCAGGAGGAAGTGAAAAGAAAAAGTGGGGCAAGGAAACAGATAAAAAGAAAACACTCATGAGAAAGAAATAGCAGAAAAATCCTGGCAACGTGAAAAACCAGAACACAGTGACACCCCATGCACCCCCAACAAGGGATCATGTGGTAGCTATTATAGAGGATTCTGCCTATAAAGAAATGTTAGAAATGACAGAAAGAGAATTTAAAATATGGAGGGTAAAAACAATGAAGAAAATTGCTGAGAAAGTGGAAAATAACTGAAAGGAAATTGAAAAACAGAATCAAATAAGGGATGAATGCTATGACAAATATAGAAAGGATATAGTGGAGTTTAAGGAATTGAAGCAGTCAACTGGGAAACTTAAAGATTCAGTACAAATTATCAATTACAGATTAGACCATGCAGAAGAAAGAATCTCAGAGGCAGAGGATATAGCTCTTGAACTAACTCAGGTAATTAAAGAGACAAAAGAAGGAGAAAGAGAGAGAAAAAAAGCAAAACATTCACTGACAGAATTATGGGACTTCATGAAATGTTCAAACATATGAGTTATAGGTATTCCAGAAGGGGGAAGAAGAATGCCCCAGAGGAATAGTAGCCCTAATAGAGCATATCATAAGTGACAATTTCCCAAATATCACTAAAGATTCTGACACACTTCTTTCAGAAGGATATCGGACCCTAGGTCATCTCAACTCAAATAGTGCTTCTCCAAGACATATTGTCATGAACCTCTCCAAAGTCAAGACAAAAGAGAAGATTTTACAAGCTGCCAGGAGTAAGCACCAATTGACTGACAGGGGCAGATCCATCAAGGTGACTGTGGACTTCTCAAATGAAACTTTTCAAGACAGAAGAGAATGGTCATTTACCTTTAATCTACTTAAACAAAACAATTAATTTCCAGCCCAGAATTCTATATCCTGCTAAACTAAGCTTTAAATTTGATGGAGAAACCAAATCACTTACTGATATGCAAACATAGAGGAAGTTTGCCACAAGAACACTTCTATAGGAAATACTTTAAATCTGTTCTCCACATTGACCATCACAATGTAACACAAGCAAACTAAACACCCAGAGACTAAAGGACGATACCTACCTTCCACAATGATGCAAAAGATAAAACTAAGCAATGGACGTTCATAAAATAAGATGAATAGCACTCCACCACCCTTATCAATTATCTTAATAAATGTTAATGCCTTGAATTCTCAACTGAGGAGGCATAGGCTAGCTGACTGGATAAAAAAGCACAAGCCATCCATTTGGTGTCTGGAGGAAACACACCTAGCTTCAAAGGACAAAGTAAAACTCAGGGTTAAGGGATGGAAGACAATTTTTTAGGCAATTGGAAATCGGAAGAAAAGAGGGGTTGTAATATGATTTTCAGATACAAATGGATTTAAAGAGACTAAAGTCAAAAAAAGACAAAGATGGACACTTCATATTAGTCAAGGAAACAATACAACAAGAAGACATTTCAATTCTAAATATTTATGCACCCAACTTAAATGTTCCCAGAGTTTCAAAACAGATCTTAATTAGTCGGAGCAATATGATGTCCCACAACACCATAATAGCAGGGGACTTTAACACTCTTCTTATTGAGCTGGACTGGTCCTTTAAAAAGAAACTAAACAAAGATATGAGGAACTCAAATGTGACCCTACAACAACTGTGTTTGAAAGACATATATAGAACATTCCATCCCAAAGCTAAAAAATATGTTCTCATCAGCCCACAGAATATTCTCCAAAGTAGATCATATCCTAGGACACAAATCAAACCTCAACAAAATGAAAAGAATTGAAATTTTTCCTTTTGTCTGCTCACACCACAAGTAAATAAAGATAGAACTCAAATTCAACAAAAATTATCAGCTCCACACAAAGGCATGGAAATTAAAGAACCTTATGCTTAATGACAGGTTGGTTCAAGCAGGAGATAAAAAAGGAAATAATTAACTTCCTTGAGCATAATAATAATAAAGACACAAGCTAACAGAATCTGTGGGACACTGCAAAAGCAGTCCTAAGAGGGAAATTTATTGCATTAGATGCCTACATCCGAAAAACAGAAAGAGAGCACAATAATAAGCTAATGAAATGGAAAAGGAAGAGCAATCCAATCCCAAACCTAGCATAAGAAAAGAAATAACCAAAATTAAGTCAGAAATAAATGAAATTGAAAATAAAAGACTCATTCAGAAAATTAATGAAACAAAAAGTTGGTTCTTTGAAAAAATAAATAAACTTGATAAAACATTGGCCAGATTAACAAGAAATAGAAAAGTAAAATCTTTAACAACTTCAGTCAGAAATGGAAAGGGGGGAATAACAACTGATACCACTGAGATACAGAGATTATTTCTGACTACTACCAAAACTGTTATGCCCAGAAATTTGACAATGTGGAGGAAATGGACCAATACCTGGAATCACACCATCTTCCTAGACTTATCCAAGAAGAAATGGATCTCTTAAAAAGACTAGAAAGGGCTGTGGGGGACAGGCTTTATAACAATAGGAGCCTGGGGGTGCCCTTTGTTTCTGAGAGGAGCATGTGATTGGCTTGTTTGAATAGTTTTGTGGATTGCAGAGAGGTGAAACTGGTTAAGTGGAGGGCCAGGTAGAATGCAGCTGAAGCTGCTGATAAGGGAATCACCTGGGTAGGAACCCTATCCTTCTAAGTGGCAAGCATATCTGGAAAGAGCAAGAGGACGAATGGGTAAGCTGCTGGTCCCTAGGGGGCTCAAAAGTACTAGGTAACATATGGCCATAGAATATCATTTCTAAGATATTTAACTTTAAAAATACTTTAATTTTTAGCCAAAGCCACAGAGTTCTAGAAATTAATTATAATTATTTTGCTAGTACTTTTGTTGTTTTTGTGGGAGAGTAAGTGGTGCACTGAGATTCTCATTCTACCATTCCATAAACAATTCTCTAATTACCCTTGATTTGAATATTAGAATCTGGCCATTTGCTGGAAGAAGTTTCACTATTAAATGAAATAGGCCATGGGCGGTGTCTGTGGCTCAAAGGAGTGAGGCGCCAGCCCCATATGCTGAAGGTGGTGGGTTCAAACCCAGCCCCCACCAAGAACTGCAAAAAAAAAAAAAAAGACACAAAAACAAACTTCCTGATCAAAGTAATCTTTCTCGAAAGATTGTCATTGTGCTTAGAATTTTTAAAATGTATCTGCTCTTTGTGAAAACAAGATAGAGAATACAGCTACAGAAAATACAGGTGGTGCATAAAAAGAGCTAAAAGATAATATTTTGAAATTGCTCTCCCCCAAAACACTGGGTGACAAGTGACAATTTTTTGCCTTTATACAATTCTATATTTTAGAGATTTCTGTGAGACCATGTATCATATGAATAGAGGGTTGAAAAACAAGACTGCTTTTGGACGGCAATTGACAATGATAATTTGGAATCATGGTACAATGCCATTTTTAGACATTAAAAAATCAGTCAGGAGTAATTTATAATACAGAGTAAGAGAAATAGCATGATTTTTAAAGTCAGACATATCTTAAATTCAGCACTTTATATTAGTCCAATCTCAGTTTCCATGTTTTTAAAAAAGGAAAAATGAAACCATACAAGGTTTTTGTATTAAGTAACATGATGCTTTAAGACATTAATGTTTAGAAGGCTCGTAGTGTTAGTTTACACTTTTATTCACAGTTGAAGAAATAGTTCATAAGAGTGGTAATATTATAAAGGGTGAATAAAGAGAAGGAACAATTGCATGAACTATGTGTCCAACAAGAGAAAGGGAGGAGTGATACCCAAGATGCTGTAAAATTTGAACATCAGTAATTTAACTTTTGTGATTTTACCTCAATCTGGTTTATTATCTCCACAATATAGACCAATGGATTTTTATTTCAGTTTAATTTTATCACCCACACTCAGTCTACAATTAATGCACAGTTCCTCTGAAGTTACTATATACTTTCTATGCTTAGTCTTTCTGTCTAATTGTTCATATATTTTTAGGTCTTTCACAGGTTCTTATACTATTAAAATATGGCAAAGTATATTTTTACAATTTTAATAGTCTTTTTCCTTAAATATTTGTGTTTTCCATACGTTGTATATAGTTTTTATAAATATTTTCAGGGATTATACAGTGTATATAATATACCATGTATTTGAAGTTACTTCTCTCTTTTGCTTTTGGTGCCGTTGTTCATCTGAGACCCTAGTCTTTAGAAATAAATAGTTATTTATACTAAAAGATTATATATGTATATAAACTTGTGCCATGTATATGTGTGCATAAAGATGAATATGGAGATGTGTTTTTATAAACTTACAGAGACATACATTTTATATCACAATAAATTACAACATAATGTAATTCTGATTTAAGTTATATACAATCTAATTGCCAGTTGTCATTTGGTTTGACTTCTAATTTTAAAGTCTTTGTTTAACCAATAAAATAGAGTTGGTATAAAGGGGAAAGCAAAGACTTGAAATTTTATTTTTATACTTCAGTCAATTATTACATTTTATAACTAGTTTTAGTTATTATTCAGAATAGTTTTTAAAATGTTAATATATATCCTTAAGATACATATTTCAGACTTTACAATTCTTAGTATCTAATGGAAATTGATATCTGGTTATATAAGACTCCCACAATTGTTGACTAGTGTGAAGTAATGCTTTCTACAACTCCCATGTGCTGTAAAATCTATGGTCAAAAATGAGAAATCCAGTGGCTTCTGTTGCTACAGTAGATTTGGAAAAAGAGCTCTACAATATGTTTCTCAAAAACTATAAGTAAATAAACTATATTCCAAAGAATTTTTTTTCTGCACAAAAAACTTGTGAGTGCTCTGTCATTTCTGCAAAACTGTGAAACCACCAAAGCAGTTAGTTTACTCATCCTTGGTTTCCCCAGATGGCAGAGTTCCCATTAACTCACCAGAGAATGAGATGCAGACCCAGTGCCTTTACATGTCATTTTGACAAGACATAATGTCCAATCTTGTTTGTGTACGTCTTCCCTTCTACCTCTAGCCCGCTTCACTACTGGTGGTCTGCCCGTGTGCAACACAGATGTTTCTCTCTCTTGACTGCGTGCTTTATTTTGCAAGTAGCTTCTGAGAGCATATGTTTCCATGTGAGCCTGTTCCTTCCTTCCCCCAACACCTTCTTGTGCTACATAAACAATCTTCATCTGCCCCCTCAGATCTGGGGCGCATGAGACTTTCACAGATGTCTATTTCTTTTTCAGTCTGTTTGCCTCTGGTGAACATGGTCTTCAGATAATGTCTCCCTTCCTTCTCTGTTCCAATGACTCAGAATGCAGATTTTTTCCCCTCCTTTCAACTCAGTTTCCTTCTGTGACCCCAGCATGTTATTTTTCTCCTTTCTTCTAAGTCTCTCTTTGTACTAGCTCTCCAGATGGGATCAAGGATGAGCTCTTTCTGCTACTCATTTTATTCTCCTTACAACTGTTGGGTTTGCAAGAACAGGAAGAGGCAAACTTCACATGTTAAATATTTCACATGCATGGCCACCTATGTTTTTCTGATTTGATTCTTTGACTTTTGATGTTCTTTCATATTTAATTTATTTACTTATATTTGCAGCTGCCATGTTTGATTTTTTTTTTGCTAGTTTATTCCAAAGAAGATAAAATACATGTTTGAATGCATATATGGCATGTAATTATATATTATATAATTATATATATTATTTGGCATAAAAATATAATGATTTATATGTAATTATATATTATATACTTGTATATTATATAATTATATATATTATATGGCATATAAATATAATATGTATATGTAAAACATGGGGTAACAGCTATTACAATATAGGATTTCTTTCACTTTTATTAAAGATGAATCTCAGCTTTTCCTTTATTCATTCAACACATATTAATTAAGTGTGTCCTATGTGCTATAAATTCTTTTAGGTGCCAACATTAGGGTAATATACAAAATGGAAAATGTCTTCCTTCTCAAGGGATTTATATCATAGCATGAGAGACAGAGGGATAATAAAAAATATGCAAATAATTAAGATACTTGTGATAGGATGTCAGTTGAGCTAAAATCAGAATGATAAGTAGAAGCCTTGATAAAACATATCTGTGACAATAATTCCAAGGAAAGGAACAAAAAGGGCAACATCCCTATAGAAGGATCCGTGTGGGCATTGTTTTGAAACAGGAGAGTCCCATGTGAGTGAACTGTCCTTAGAAGCCTGGTGGGGAAGGGCAGATGCAGTATTTGAATGGTATAATAGTCAGGGGCCAGATCACGTAGGATTTTTAGAGTCATGGTAAGAATATTCTATTTTATTCTAAATATTCTTGAAAGCCAGGGAAGCAAATTAACTTTTAACAAGGAAATGACACAATTTGATTTGTGTTTATAAAAAATTACTTTGGCCACTGTCGTAACCTGTGATAGTGGGAGTGAGAGGTAGAAGGAAGGCCACACACAGGATATTTTATAGTTATCAAGCTTAATATCACTGTGATCAACCACAAAGTAATTTACTTTCAGAGAAACTTTGCTAACTTTTGTTTTTTTTTACCTCTTTTCTTAACTAATCTATGGTGTTTTGTTTGATGTATTTATCTATTGTTTTTATTCCAATAGTTTCAGAATTTACAAGGTTTTTTTTTTTTTTGGTTTGTTTACTTTATTGTTAGTGAATGAACCGTGTAGTGATGTCAGGGCATTTGGGGTTCCTATCACCAGAACAGGTAGCTTTTAAATCCCTTATTCCTCTTCTAGCCTCCCCTTTAGTTTCCAACGTCCATTACACAACTTTATGACCTTACATACCCATTCACCTTCCATATATAACCAAGAACATGGGGTACTTGTTTTTTCTTTTCTGAGATACTTTAGTTAGGATAATGATCTCTACTTCTATCCAGGTTACTGTAAAAGATATTATTTCCTATTATAGTGAGAGTGAGAGGTAGAAAGAAGGCCACACATATGATATTTTATAGTTATCAAGCTTAATATCACTGTGATCAACCACAAAGTAATTTCTACAGTAACTTCTACCCTAAGTTACTATAAAAGGTATTATTTCATTCCTTTTTGTGGCTGAGTAGTACTCCAGGGGTGTATATGTGTGCATGTGTATATGTATGTATATGAACAGTAGATATACTTGGTGAACACTTAGATGGATTCCATACCTTTGCAATTGTGAATTGTGCTTTTTAATAAAATGACTTTGGGAGCGAAGAAACCCAGTATCAGGATTGTTGCACTGAGGGGCAGGTCTGTATTTAAGTCTCTAATCCATATTGAGTTAATATTTGAACATGGTGAGAGATATGAATCCAGTTTCATTTTTCTGCTTGTGGCTATTTATTCCAGCACACCATTTATCGAAGAGGGTATCCTTTCAATATGTTTTTTCTGCTTTGTGAAAAATCAGTTGGTTGCAGCTATCTGGATTTATTTCTGGGTTCTCTATTTTTTTTTTATTAAATCATAGCTGTGTACATTGATATGATCATGGGGCATTATATACTAGCTTCACAGACCGTTTGACACACTTGGGTTCTCTATTTTGTTCCATTGTTAGTGTTTCTACATTTATACAAGTACCATGCTGTTTTGATTACTATAGCCTAATAGTTTAATTTGAAGTAAGGTTAATGCAATTTCTCCATATTTGTACTTTTGCTCAGAATGGGTTTGGCTATTTGGGATCTATTTTGGTTTCAGAGGATGTTTAGGACCACTTTTTCTACATCTGTAAAATGATGTTGGTATTTTGATAGGAATGACATTCATTCTGTAAATCACTTTAGGCAGTAATGGACTTTTTAACAATGTTTATTCTTCTAACTCATAACTTGAGGAAGTTTTTTCATTTGTTTGTGTTATCTGTGATTTTTTTCCTTTAGTGTTTTGTAATTCCTTTTTTTGTTTGTTTGTTTGTTTGGGATTCATCGAGGGTACATAGAATTAGTTTATGCTGATTGCAGTTGTTAAGTAAAGTCCCTCTTGTAGTTGTGTCCCAAGAGGTGTTTTGTACTTCTTGTAGAGATCACTCATCTCTTTAGTTAAGCATATTCATAGATGCTTGATTTTCATTGTAGCTATTGTAAATAGTATTAAGTTCTTGACTCTCTGTTTGATTCATTAATGTATAGGAATGCTACTGATTGTGTACACTAATTATGTAATCTTAGACTTTACTGAATTTAGTAATCAATTCTAAGAGTCTTTTGAGGCATCGTTAAGGTTGTTGAGCTACAAGATTATCTTGTCTCTAAACAGGGATTGTTTTACCTGATGTTTTCTTTTTCAGTTTGGGGTGCTTTATTTCTTTCTCTTGCCTGATTCTTCTGGCCAGGACTTATCATACTATATTAAATAGAAATGATTACAGTGGCCATCCTTGTCTTTTCCCAGTTCTTTAGGGGAATGCTTTCAACTTTTTTTCTAGTTAGTAGGATGGTGTCTGTGAGTTTAAATAAAACTTGCAGACATAAATGCCTTCTATTATTTTGAGATATATTCCTTCTAAGCCTAATTTGTTGAGGGATTTTTATCATGAAGGGGTGCTGGAGTTTATTGAATGCTTTTTCTGCATATTCTGGATCTCTTGGGATGATAATACTTTTTTTTGTTTTTTTAATTCTGCTTATGTGGTGAATTACATTTATTTATTTACACAACCTGAGCCATCATTGCATCCCAGGGATGAAAACCACTTCATGGTGAATTGTCATTTTGATTTGCTGTTGGATTTGGTCTGCTAGTATTTAGTTGATGATTTTTGCATCTATGTTCATAAGGGATATTGGTCAGTAGTTACAATTTTTTGGCTTTGGTATCAGGGTGATTCTTGCTTCATAGAATGAATTAGGAAGGATTTCTTTTTTCTTGATTTTATGGAAAAGTTTCTGTAGTGACCGAATCCATCTCCTTTTGCTTTGTTAGGAGATGTTTTATTACTTTTCAATCTTGCTACTCCACTAATGTTCTTTTCAGGAATTCTATTCCTTCTTGTTTCAAACTTGAGAGTTCATACATTTCCAAAAATTTATCCATTTTCTCTAGATTTTCTAATTTACCTGCACAAGGTTTTTATGATAGTCATGGATGGTATTTTGCATTTCTATAGTATCAGTTAGAATGTCTTCCTTTTCCATTATAATTGAGCTTATTTCAATCCTTTCTCTCCTATTTCTGGTTAATCTAGCTAATGATCTATCAATTTTGTTTATCTTTTAAAAGAAACAAATCTGTGTTTCATTGTTCCTTTGTCTTTTTGTTTTTATTTCATTTCTTGTAATTTTGCTCTAACCTTTGTCATTTCTATTGGTCTGCCACTTTTAGGTTTGGTTTGCTCTTCTTTTTCTAGTTCCTTGAGGTGTGACATTAAGTTGTTAATTTGCATACTTTCTGCCTTTTTGATGTAGGCGTTTAGTGCTATGAACTTTTCTTTGAGTATTGCATTTTCTGTATCCCAGAGATTTGGGAAACTTGTGTGGCCTTTATCATTCAATTGGAATTTTTTTTTTTATTTCCATCTTGATTTTTGTCACTGACCCAGGAGTTGTTCACCAGCAGGTGATTTAATTTTCACATATTTGTCTAGTTTTGAGATTCCTTTGGAATGGATTTCTAGTTTCATTCCACTATCATTCGAAAAGATAGATGATATGATTTATATTTTTCTAAATTTTCTGAGACTTGTTTTGTGGTATAGGGTATGATATATTTTGGAAAATAACCCAAATGACTCATTTATATGCTGATGAGGGGGATGTATATTCTGCAGTTTGGGGGCAGAATGTTCTATAGGATGTTAGGTGAGGGAATGTGGCCGTGGAATCGTGCTTTTCCCAGATTCCATGGCAGTGGCAGTGGTGGCTTGATAGGGCTATCTAAGTGGCAGCAGTGGATGCCAGAACTGTGGACATTAGCTCTCCCAGGTCTGGCAGCAGCAGTGGTACATGGTGAGCAGGTGAGGCAGTGGCGTGTAGTGCATGCCAGAATGGCCATTTTCACTGCTTGGGCGGTGGTGGCATTAGCAGCTGTACTACCTGGATTATGATAGTAGTTGCTTGGGGCCATTTATGCATACACCATCCAGATCTTCATGGCATTGGTGGTTGGCAGGGCTACCTAGGCAGTGGCAGCACATCCAGGTCCATGGGTGCTTGCTTTGTCCAGGTTCCCTGGTGGTAGCCAGAGCATGGTGCACCTGCTAATAGGGAGAATAACACCCAGCCTCCCTGCTCTCTTCCTGTCCTCACAGGTGGCAGCCACAGAGCTAACCCTGAGCAGACACAGTGCTCTAGGACTGTGACCTTAGAATTGTACCAGCTGCAATGCCCCGGGTTCAGAAGTCCATGGCGCCCCCCATGCCTTCTCTCCACAGCAATACCCCTGCATAGTGTCTAGTCACTTTTCTGTATCTGACTGGAGACTTGCTACTGTGGAGGGGCAGCTTAGATTGCCATATCAGTGGGGGCACTTTGGAGCCCTGAGTTCTCTCCTCTGTCCCTTCCCTAAGTGCAGATGCTGTTCCTGGGTACCTCTGATCCTGCTTGGGCAGGGGGTGTTTGACCCACTTCCTTACTTTGGATGCCTAGCATCACTTCTCTCTTGATTCTCAGTGCTTCCCTTTAGGTGATTGATCCAAGGATAACTATATACTTGCTACTTTCAGTCCTCTCCATGACAGCAGTGTGTATAGGCTGCTTCTACTTTATCATCTGGGCCTCTTCCCATGGTATTTTTAATAAAATGATGATGGCCTTCTAATATTTCAAATTGAAATTCTTTTCCTTGGCAAACACAGATTTTTGTGATTTTACCCTTCAATCTTTTTCTTTCACCAGGGTTTCTCCGTCCCATAAATGCCACATTGTAGTATAAGTCCCAGCCTCAGCTCTACAGAACCATGTCCTGGTTCTTCATCAGAGCTTCCAACTCATACATCTGCCTCTGCTTATGCTGCTCTCTTGTTTGAGAAGCACCATCTCTCCCTCTCCATCCCCAGCCCTAGGGAGCTTCTAGGAAACCTTCCTTTCCACTTGGTGTACACTCTCCCCATATTCTGCACAGTCTTCTAAGAGCCTGAAATATAAGTATTCATGAATGAGTAGAGATGGCTGGAAAATACTGGAGACCTAGCAAGGACGAATGTTAAAAAGAACTTGAAGGGCCAGTTAAGAACTTATTGACTTTAGCCTCAAGGGTTTAGAGGGCTTCACAAAAAATTTCAGTAGGGTAATTAATAAGATCTGATTTGCCTTTTAGAAAGTTCATTCTGACAATACACTTGCAAAAGGCTTGCAGGTATAGGGACAAAATGATACTGGAAGAAGGATATTGCATTGGATATTGCATAGGTAAGACATGATGAAGACTGGACACATTCATAGACACATTCATGTCTATATACACAGACATACACAAGCACAAATATAACCTTAGAAATAAAGAGGAAAGGATGGGTTCAGGAAAAGTTAGACAGTGGTTATTTGATTAGTGATTTGTATGGGAGTGCAATTCAATAAGAGAAAGTGACAGATAATGGAATTAAGGATTTCTCTCATTTTTATCTCAACTATCAGAATGTTACTGGTGCAATAAATGTAAGCGTATGTGTAAACACTTGGGAGGTATGAGGTATGTTTTCACACCATCCATTTTAACAATAACAATTACTAAATGTTTTGTGTGTTGTCTGTGCATGCCAACATTTCAATTTTACAAGTTAATCTCGTTTCTCTATTGTTTGCCTTTATTTACTTGATTATTTTTCCTTTTTTTTCTAAATTAATTTCCAATCACTTAAGTACTGGTAGTAATGTTGAAGTAAAGGAACTTGGCGCTCACACTCAGTCCTTATATGTGGAACACGGAGTTCCCTGGTGGTCAAGAGCAAGCTGAGTGAGTTGAAGTACACTACTTTGGGAGCTAGAGGAATTAAAGGCATGACCAGGCATGGTTCGAGTTCTTTAGCATCTTCCATCATCACCTTATCATAATGTCTCTGTTTTCTTACACCCTGACTCTTTGACTTCTATTTAAATCTATTAAACAGATTTATTTGGCATCTAATGAGTCACTATTTCCTTAATAAATACTTCATATTTTTCTCACAGATGGATAATTGTAAACCTTCTTCAATCGATAAAGAATATTTAAGGCCTCCTAAACCTGGGTAGATTTGTTAGGTCTTTTGATTGTTTTTTTAGTAAACGTCTTCTTCTGCCATATGTTTTCTTTAAACTGAAAACCCCAGACTGAGAAGAGATTCATTCATGAGGAATACTTATTCTTTTGCCTTATTTTGGTATATTCCCCATAATTCAGTTTTGAATTTGATTCAATAAGTGGAGAGAAAGTAGAGGATTTGATAACACAAATCAAAGGATCACTGTTAAGTCATTTATATTGGAGGAGAATTTACCTGATCAATTTAGGTATTAGAGATGTTGGGTTTGGGGAAGTTGTAATTTTAGCTAGAGTGGACAGCACAGAGAAGTCATTTCAGTCAAACCTGAAGGAGAGGGAGAGAGATGTAATGCAGACATCCTGGGGAGGAGGTTTCCGGATAGAGAACACAGCCCCGAAATGCATACACACCTGGTGTGTTCAAGGAACAAGGAGGTGGGCAGTGTTCCTGTGGGGGATTGCAGATCACTATAGAAGCAGAAGAGAACTGGGAGGTAAGTGGAGGTTGAGTTGAGCAGATCTATGTGGCATTTTAGGTCAATATACACCAAAAAGGCAGAAGTCTTTACTGGATTTTTGGAAGAATAGAAAATCCAATTTATATTTCAATAGGATAAATTTGGCTGCTGCAATGGAGCATAGACTAAAGAAAAGGAAGGGTGGAAACAGGGAGCTGAATTGGATGTGTATTTAGATTATCCATTATGGAAATGCTGGTGGCTCAAAATAGTGTTAGCAGTTGCAGGAATGAGAAATGGTTGGATTCCTAAGGTGTGGATAAGAGAAAGGGTGGAGTACAGCAGGAATTTGAAGACTAGACTGAAGTTTCCCAAAGAATTGGTTTATGTTTCCCTAAAATGGGAAAAACTGTGAGATGAGAGTCCACTTGGTGGCAATTTAGCATCTCAGTGTTAGACATATTAAGTCTGAGATATTTGTTAGACATCTTCATGGATGTCAAGTAGGGAGAAAAGAGCTGGGGAACCATTACTATACAGATAATATTAAAATGCCCGAGACTAGATGATATCATAAACAGAATGAGTACAAATGGAGAAGAAAATGTATTCAGGGACTGAGATCTGGATCACTTCTATGTTTAGCGTTTCAGGAAATAGGGAACAATAATTAAACAGAAAGATAATCTCAAACAGGTTTACACTAATCTTCGGGTAGTAGAAGTATTTATATTTATTTTCGTATCTTTTATATTTTCTAAAGTAAATATGCAATACAT
This sequence comes from Nycticebus coucang, assembly GCF_027406575.1. NCBI lineage: Eukaryota > Metazoa > Chordata > Mammalia > Primates > Lorisidae > Nycticebus > Nycticebus coucang. The sequence continues at coordinate 114,125,773 of NC_069787.1, read as the reverse complement.
TTTAATGTTTTTACAATTTATAATTTATCCACAGGTTTCAGGTGTTCAATTGTCTGAGTTTTGAAAATTATATAAACCTGTGTAACTATCATTCACAGTAAGATAATGGACTATCTTTGCGACCCTGGATAATTCTTTTATGACCTATGCAGTGAATTTCCTACCTCCACCTATATGCAATCATGTTAGTCTTCAATCACCATAGATTAGTTTTGCCTACCTAGAGTTTCATATAAGTGACTTTGTTTTGCTTTTCATCAGCATAATTTTTGCAATGTACGTGATTGCATATTATTGCTTATATCAATAGTTTGTTTATATTTGAGGTAGATAGTATTCCCTTATATACATACACAATTATTAGCTTATCCTTCTCCTTATGATAGATATTTGAATTATTTCCAGCTTTAGGCTATTATGAATTATACTGCTATGTACTATGGTACTTTTCCATTGTACTTGGTTAAAGCCTAAGAGTACAATTGCTGGTCATAAGGGAGAAGTACTCTAACTTTGTAAGAGATAGAAAAGAGTTCTGAAAAATGGTTATACCATTTCCTATTTTATAGACAAAACATTTTTAAAGAAGAAAAGGTTGGGCAGCGCCTGTGGCTCAGTCGGTAGGGCGCCGGCCCCATATACAGAGGGTGGTGGGTTCAAACCCAGCCCCGGCCAAACTGCAACCAAAAAATAGCTGGGAGTTGTGGCGGGCGCCTGTGGTCCCAGCTACTCAGGAGGCTGAGGCAGGAGAATCGCTTAAGCCCAGGAGTTGGAGGTTGCTGTGAGCTGTGTGTGGCCACGGCACTCTACCGAGGGCCATAAAGTGAGACTCTGTCTCTACAAAAAAAAAAACAAAAACAGAAAAGGCCATTTTATAAAAAAAAAAAAAAAAGAACCCTGCACTTTAATGTTTATAGTAGCACAATTCACAATTGCAAAGATGTAGAAATAACCCAAGTGCCCACCAATACATGGATGGATTAATAAAATGTTGAATAAGCACACTATGGAGTACTACTCAGCCATAAAAAATGATAATCTAGTATCTTTTGTGACAACCTAGATGAAACTGGAAGTGAAATAGTACAAGAATGGAGATTCGAACACATGTACTCAATACCAATTTGGAAGCAATTAATCAACACTGAAGTGCACATGCAGAAGTAAATCTCAATGAAAATCAAGCTGGTGGGGGAAGGAGATGCATACTCATCAAATTCATACTCATCAGGTATAATGCACACTATCTAGGTAAGGGCACACATAACTATGAGTCAATCTATACAAAAACCAAAGTATGTAAACAAAATCTATGCACCCCCTGATATTCTCAAATTTTTAAAACAGGTAACATTTTTTAAAAGAAAATAGTTATTTTCTAAAAAAATTTCTCTAGCTAGGTGCATTGGCTTATGCCTGTAATCCCAGCTACTCAAGAGGCTGAGAATGGAGGATAATTTGAGGCCAGGAGTTCACCAAGGCAGGAGGATCACTGGATACCAGGAGCTCAAGACCAGCCTGGGCAACATAGCAAGAGCCTATCCTTAAAAAATTTAGCCGGACATTGTGCCATGTGCCTGTAGTCCCACCTATTCAAGAAGCTAAGATATGAGGATTTTATAAGCCCAAGAAATGTAGTATGCATTGAGCTATTATCGTGTCACTGCACTTTGTCTGGGCAACACAGCAAGACCCAGATTCTAAAAGAAAAAAAAATTACTGTGAGAATTACACTACTCTAAATATTTATTATACTTCTTTAATGTAAATCCATGATGTAAACATCTTGTCAAAATATTCTAAGTGTCAGTTTTTTAGGATCTAAACCATGGGAGTTAGTAGAAGTTGCTAGTTAATAAGTACTGCTATGACAGTTTTAAAGAGAGATTGTTCATTACTTACTATTTGCAAATTAATTTAATAAACTCTTGACTCAAGCAGAGATAGAAAGATGCTATCTCCACTCTTTTGCTTAGATGGAAAGTTAAATCCCTAGAAGAAGTGATCTCAGCTTCATTTAACTGTACCCATCTCACAACTTTTTTTTTTTTTCTTTTTCAATCAGCATCATCTGTTCTGGAATCAAAAGTATTGAAGACCTGAAGATCGAATAGTAATGATAGTCAAAAGAACAATCTTCCTCATTGAGAAGTGACAATGACACAGATAGAGCAGTCTCAGAATGGCATAGTTTGTAGCAGCTGAGGAAAATCAAGTGGGCAAGATGCCAACCTGTCCTTGCATCTAGAACATGCCTAGGACAAATGTCATCGGCTGGATAAGAATCATCTTTGGAAGTGTTTATTTGAAGACTTGTCCCAATGCTGCAATGAATTTTAATTTTTCAATGTTTAAACTTAGCTGTTTTATGAAGCTATAGTTTTGATAAGTAATAAAAAATTGTAGACTATTTGTTAAACTCAGTGTAAAACTTTGTATTGTATATAAAACTCAGAGAAAGCCTGTGTTGAGTAGTTTGAATCTCTAAAGTGTCATTTCTTCATAGTAACAAAGAAACAAAAGTGTTGATTTAATTACATTAAATTTAATTTAGTTTAGTTAACCCTCTTAAGGGGGCTAGAGGAGAGAATTTTTCTCCCCATCCCAGGGGACATTTGACAATATCAAGACATTTTTGGTTGTCCTAAATTCGGTCAGGGTATTGTTGTTACTGGTATATAGTGGGTAGGACCATGAGTGCTGCCAAAAATCCTGTTATGCCTAAGATATCCCTCTTCCCCCAATAATAAATTATCTGGTTCAAAATATCAATAGTGCTACTATTGAAGAAATGTTCTCTAAAATAATTGGTGTGTTGAAGAAAAGAGTATGCTGAAATCCTAACACTACAGGCTTCAAGTTATTTTTATTGAGAAGAGTGGAGTTTATAACCTATGGACCAAAAAGGACCTGGCATAGGACCCACCCTTGGTGGAGTCAGATGCAAGAGCTATAAAAAATAGAAAAGAAGTATCAGGCTCTAAGAGAAATGGTGCATTTACTTTGGTCTTAAGAGTTTGGAAATGATGTTTCTCAGGGAGCTCTTAGGTCTCAGTTGAACTGTTGGGGAGGGGGAAGCCTCTGTGTTGTTTTTCACCATAGGTAGAGCACAGTGTCCTAATTAAAATGGGCAAGGATGTTGGGAGTGCCTTATTGAAGTAGAGCCACTCCATTATGCTCTATCATCACTATAAACATTCCAATCTTTAAAGTGCCATCTGCAGTGCTTTTAGAGGTATTCACCACTTTAAAATTGTTTAAATGTTTCATCATTGTATGGTGGCAGTTTCCTATTGGTATTATCTTGGGAACAATTTTCTAAAACTTTGAAATACTGCTGGGTATGGTGGCTCACGCTTGTAATCCTAGCACTCTGTGAGGCTGAGGCAGGTGGATTGCCTGAGCTCACAGGTTGGAACAGCCAGAGCCAAGAGCAGGACCCTGTCTCTACAGTAGCCTAGCATCGTGGAGGGTGGTTGTAGTCCCAGCTACTTGAGAGGCTCAGACAAGAGAATCGCTTGAGCCCAAGAGTTTGAAGTTGCTGTGAGCTATGATGTCCTCTACTGAGGGCAACAAAGTGAGACTCTGTCTCAAAAACAAACAACAACAAACAACAACAACAACAAAACAACAATGAAAAAAATTTGAAAGAAGACGAAAAGATGATTGTAATCATTTCAATATCATGTTACAGAAGTTTTTCTGAAATATCAATGTGCACCTGAATCACCTGGTGATTTATTTTAATACAAATTCTGGCTTAGTTCATCTGAAGTGGGACCCCAGATTCTGAATTTCAAACAGGCTTACAGGTGATGGCAGTGCTTCTGGACCATGGGCCACATGTTAACTATGGACCATGGGCCACATGTTAACTATCAAGGTACTAGCCAGCGCTGGGGAATCTGTGGCCTTCTGATTTCAAGATTGTTCTTTTACAAGCACCAAAGCAAGCAAGAAAAGCTTCATTTTTCTCTACTGTACCCTTTCTAATAAAAGGATTATTTCTGTGCAACTTTGGTTCAGTGAAAAGGCTGCACTTAAGGACTTCCAGGAAAGTCACACACTGCAATAAGACCACAGGTTCCTTGGGCAAAGTTTTTTTTTTTTGGCCGGAGCTGGGTTTGAACCCGCCACCTCCAGCGTATGGGGCTGGCGCCCTACTCCTTTGAGCCACAGGTACCACCTGGGCAAAGTTTTAAAAGTCTTGTAAAGGGCCATATCTCTAGAGCAGTGATTCCCAAATTTTCTTGCATATTAAAATCACCTGGGGAGGTTTTCCAACTCCAATTAAATTATAATACTGAAAGTAAAACCAAGTTATTAATATTTTTTAAAACTTCCTGGATATTTTCAAAATGCTCTAGAGGGCTATAACTTTATTTACAAAATTGATTAGGGCCATTTTATAGTACTTTAAAACTGATAAGTTGTGATGATTTTATCGCTCTGTAGTACTTCAACATTTTTGTTAAAGTTTTGAGTTTTGCATTTAATTTGGAACTTTATTTCAGTTTTTTTTTATTATTGGCTAAAACAACTTCAATTTCTCAAATATTCCTTGGAACAGCCTTTATCATTTTACTAGTTCCCTCATTAATGAGTGAAATGAAACTTTTGACAGTGAATTCTTTGATGAGTTTTGTCTTATCCAATCTATTATCATAGTTTCTTAGCAAGTAATTATTTTTCCTCCTGAGCAGCAGCCTATCTTTTCAAGAAGTTGACAAAGAATATATTATAAATAAATTCATATGTTATTTTGGGGTCTCACAAACCTCCCATCATTCTTGGTACAGTCCTCATCAATCCAATAATCAATTGCTATTTCAGTAAGTCTTGACTTACCTAATCTTAAAGTACATTTCTGGAGAACAGATTTACATTCTGACTTGTGCCAATCCACTATTATTTAAAAGAAAATTCCCTCTTCACTTTTCAAGAGAAATGCTACAGTGTTTCACCTGTTCTGGACTTGGAGTTCTTTTCCTACAATGAGGGCGAGTTGGCTGTCCTCCACAGCCGCTGTTTCCCTAGCTTTTCCTTCTGAGTGATGGCTCCCATTTACAGTATGTCAAGCCAGGGTGTGAGGGGCTGCCTGAAGCAAAGTAAATTGGCTCACTTAGGGATCAAACCTGCAAGCTTGGCTTCATCAACATAGTAATCTTAGCAAAAGATGCAAACCTGCCATTGCATCAGCTGACTGATTTCACTGAGAGTTATAATTGGTGAAATTGTCCTGCTTCTTATAGGAACATTGTATTAGAGATGGGTAAAGGGAAATATAACTTCAAATTTAAGATATATATTCTGAAACTCAAATTTAATAAAAATACCCAAAAAATTTTATGCCATTAAAAAATTTCATACAAGGATGTCAGTGAGGCTATTTAGCCTTACCTATAATAATAGTTTTCAACTTAAAGCATGTTTTGTCAACATGGTTACATTTATTGTCAATTTCCATAATATACAATAAATATGTGAATATTAAGAGTGACTATAAAATAATGACACATCTCTGACATGAAATTTTTTTCTGCAAATTTATTCCTCTTGGAGGTTACCCATTTATTCTGAAGATACTATATTTAAATTATTGTTAATGATTTTTGGATAAAATAAAGGTTTATTATTTGGATCTGACTCTGTGGTTCTTCTTTTGAATCTTGTCTGTAATGATAGGTCTCTAGGAATGTATATGATAGTAGGAATTAACTTGGAGTCATTTGAAATTAAATCTGCTGAATAAGGTGTAGGTTTAAGTGGTTTAAATTAGCCATGTATAAGATGGGTGATGTGATAATAAACAACAAAGTTGACTTTCTCGGGTGATTTACTACCTGGTTTTGAAGGCTTTCCTAAAATTCAGTTTTTAAATGTTTTAAAAAAGTAGAAAATTTAATAGATTAAATAAAATATGTCATGATGAATACTACCCTGTTTCCCCGAAAATAAGACAAGGTGTGCTCCCAAAGATGCGCTAGGTATTATTTTCAGGGGACGTCTTATCTTTCCTGTAAGTAGGTCTTATTTTCAGAGGATGTCTTATTTTCGGGGAAACAGGGTATGAATGACATATTCTGATACTAACTTTCCAGAAATATTTGTATTTTGTTTTGTTGTTTTTGATTCGGTTTTCATAGTACAACACCCTAGTGCTTTTGAAAGGCAGTGTTGACATTCTAATTAATAAATGATAATTTTGCTTCTGTGGATTATTTTGGAAGAAACAAGAAGTTAACATGCCAGTTCTTAGAAAGAAAGAAAAGGAGCTAGAGAAATACAGCATTTTATAAGTACTTGAATTATTGGATTTCATTTTTTATAGCAAACACACATTGTATTTGCATATATTGTTTTCTTAAGTTTTATGAGTATGAAATTCCAACACTAATCTAAGCATCTTCCACGTACTATAATTAAATACTTGTTTTCAGAATTTACGATCAATCCTATAAGCAAGTATTTAATTAATGAATTAGTAGATTTACTTTATATGGAAAGTTTACCTATCAATTAAATGGTTAGCTTTGTGTTTGGGGAGATTTAAATTATTAAGTTTTAAAACATAATTAACCATGTGACATAAAATATGTGTCAAAATACATTTTCCTACTATCAGTGAAAATAATTATCTTTTTCAAAGTGTAATTTTCATAAGTGAAGTCTGAAGTCATCACCCAAATAAACCACTGGAGTAGATTATGCTGTTTTCTGTTTATTTTTGTGAATGTCACAGCTTAACAGAAACAAAAGCAAAAATGTATTTTTTAAGGACAGTTAAAATAAAACTCTAAAAAACTATCTCTAGTTATTGTCATGAATGCATGTTGGATTTTATCAAATGCTTTTTCCTTATATGTTGATATAATCATGTAATTTTTGTTCTTTATCCTGTTGATGCAATGGATTACATTAATTGATTTTAAATTTTGGACTAGCCTTGCACAATTCCTATAAATCCCTCTTGATTGTAGTGTATAATTCTTTTTATACATTTTGTTTGATTTGCTGATTCTTTGTTTGATTTGCTAATCTTTATTTACGAGAGATGTTGGTCTGGGCTTTCATCTCTTGTAATGTTTTTGGGGGGAGTATTAAGGAAGTCCTGGCTCCCCAAAATGAATTAGGGTATATTACTTTTAATTCTATCTTCTGAAAGAGATTGTAGATAATGGTAAATTTCTTTTTAAATGTTTGGTAAAATTCAACATTGAACTCATCTGGGCTTAGCACTTAGTACTTTCTGTTTTAGAAGGTTACTAATTATTGATCCAACTTCTTTAATTAGACATATCCTCTTCGATACATATCCTCTTCTTGTGTGAGTTATAGGAGTTGTATTTGGCAAGAAATTAGTTCATTTCCTCTAGTTTACTATTGCTTATTTTATTTTATTTTTTTTAGTTAAACTGGCTAGAGGTTTATTAGTTTTATTTATTTCAAATAATTACCCTTGGTTTTGCTGATTTTTCTCTACTGATTTTCTGTTTTCAAATTCATTGATTTCTAATACTTATTTTTTCTATGTTTGGTTTTTATCTGCACTTATTTTTCTTACCGTCCTAAGGTTGAAATTTATGTTATTGATTTTAGATCTTTTATTTTTTGAGATATATTCATTTGATGAGAAAATGTTTTCTTTAAGTATAGGTTTTGCTGCACAAATTTTGATAACTCCTTTCATTTTTATAAATTTCAAAATACTTATACCACAGCTTGTTAATCCATTCCTGGGTTGGTGGATTAACATTTGGGCTGTTTCCACATTTTGGCGATTGTAAATTGAGCTGCAATGTATACCATGGAATACTATTCAGCCATTAAAAACAATGGAGACTTTACATCCTTCGTATTAACCTGGATGGAAGTGGAAGACATTATTCTTAGTAAAGCATCACAAGAATGGAGAAGCATGAATCCTATGTACTCAATCTTGATATGAGGACAATTAATGAGAATTAAGGTTATGGGGGGAGAAGCAGAAAGAGGGATGGAGGGAGGGGGGTGGGGCCTTAGTGTATGTCACACTTTATGGGGGCAAGACACGATTGCAAGAGGGACTTTACCTAACAAATGCAATCAGTGTAACTGGCTTATTGTACCCTCAATGAATCCCCAACAATAAAAAAAAAAAAAAAAATTTCAAAATACTTCTTACTCTTAAAATTTCTTCTTTGAAACATGTGTTACTTAGAGCAGTGCTGGTCTCCAGATATTTTGCAATTTTCCGGTTATATTTTGTATTGATTTCTTATTTGTTTCTATTTTGGTCTGAGAGCATTGTACAATTTCTATTCTTTTCAATATGTTATGCTTTGTTTTATGGCTCCAATGTGTTTTCACTTGATGAGTTTTCACATGAGCTTTTGAAAAATGTGTACTCTGCTACTGTTGAATTAAGCAGTCTTTAAATGTCAATAATATCCAGCTGATTGATGGTATTGTTGAGTTCAAGGTTGTCCTTGCTGGAGCTGACCATTTCTGTTACAGCAGTGGAAACTCTTCAACTGTAACAGTGCATTTATCTTTCGTGTACAGTTCTATCAGTTTGGGCTTCTGATAATTTGATGCTTTGTTATTAGGTGCATACATGGTAAGCAGTTATAGGTTATTGAAGAACAGACTCTTTTTCATTATATGATGCCCTTATTTATCCCTAACTTCCTTTGTTTTGAAGTCTGCTTTGTTTAAAATTAATAAAGTTAATTTTACTTTCTTTTGATTGGTGTCAGTGTGTTATATTTTTCTTAGTACTTTTTCTTTTAATCTATATGTGTATTTCTATTTAGGGCATGTGGTTTTTTATTTCAAAGTATGATGGAGATACATATTTTTGGTTAAATCGATCATTTTCATAATGCTTGAGTTGTGGTTATCAGTGTGCCCTTCACCCAGATAGTGTTCGTTATACCTGTTAGGTAGGGCTTTGCCATCTCTTCCTCCAACCTTCCCCCCTGTTTGATTTCTGTTCAGTTTTTACTTCCTTCTAAGCACATGTGTGCTCCTCAGTTAGTTCCAATTTGCTAGTGATTACATGTGTTGTTTTTCCATTTTTTAGATACTTGACTAAGGATGATCAGTAGAATCAACCTTGTGAAAATGTCCATACTACCAACGTGACTTATGAATTCAATGCATTGTCCATCAAAATGCCAATCACATATTTCACAGATCTAGAAATGAAATAATACTAGGCTTTATTTGAAAACAGAAAGGAGCCCTAATAGTCAAAATAATCTTAAGCAAAAGGAACAAATCTGAAGGCATCACATTACCAGACTTACAACTATATACAAGGCTGTAGTAACCAAAACAGCATGGTATTGGCTCAAAAACAGAGACATAGACTAGTGGGACAGCATAGAAAATGCAGATATAAAACCATCCATATACATCCTACTGATCTTTGACAAAGCAGACAAAAATATAGACTGAGGAAATGACTCCCTATTTATTAAATGGTGCTGGAAAAAATTGGATAGCCACATGCAGAAGAATGAAATAGGATTAATATCTCTTCATACTCACAAACTAAGGTTTTTATGGGCAACATAAACATATTATTACATGTAGATGTTGTTCCTTGATCCACTCTGACACTATCTCTCTTTTAGTTGCTACAGTTATACCATTGATACTAAATTATTGAAGTGGTTAGATTCATACCTACCATGTAGTTTTATTGGCTTTTATTTGTTACTCTTGGTCTTTATTCCTGCTTTTGTCTTCCAGTCTTCTTCTGCCTTTTGTACTTTAAAGTGAAAATTTTACATGATCCTGTTTTTTTCTCCCTTTTTAGCATATCAATTATAATTCTTTTTGTTTTTTCTCTCTTTTTTCTTTTACTTTCAAAACATGGCTTCCCCAGAGTTTGTAACTTACATTTCTAACTAATCTAAGTATATTTTTAGGTAATAATATACCACTTCTCAGGTTGTATGAGTACGACAAAATAACAAAGTAATTCCATTTTTCCCCTTGTGTCTGTGTATCATTTCTATCATTTATTTCACTTACATATAGCATATATTATCGTATACATATATACATACATAGGATATATGCATACATAATCAAATACAATACTGCTATTATTATTCTGAACAACGTTTATGTGATAGATCAATTAAGGTAAGAAAAGTAAAAACTTATGTTTCACTTTCGCTTATTCTTTCTTTGGGACCCTTCCTTTCTTTACATACATCTGAGTTTCTGAACTGTGCCATTTCTAATGTCTTCTACCATTTGTTGCAAGACAGGACTACTGACAACAAATTCCCTCCAACCTTGTTCATCTGAGAAGTATTTATTTCTCTTTAACTTTTGAAGTATAATTTCACAGGGCACAAAGTTATAAGTTTTCTTTTAAGTTTTATTTTCTCTTTTTTATTGACTGTAGTTTAAAAATAATACACCTTGGAGTGGGGTTATTTTGTTTTCTCTTTTCTTGCTTGGCACTCTCTGAGCTTCCTGGTTCTGTGATTTGGCGGCTGCCTTTAACTAGGGGGAAATTCTCTCACATTATTGTTTCAAATATTTCTTCTGTTTCTTGCTCTTTTTATTCTCCTTCTGGTATTCTAATTATATGTGTGTTACACCTTTTGTAGTTTCCTCACAGTCTCTGGATATTGTGTCCTGTCTTTTTCCGTCTTTGTTCTCTTTGCTTTTCAGTTTTGAGGTTTCTTTTGATATATCCTCAAGCTCAGAGATTCTTTCCTCAGCCATGTTCAGACTAATAATAAGCCCATGAAAGGCATTCTTCATTTCTGTTAGTGTTTCTGATCTCTAGTATTTGTTTTGGTTCTTTCTTAGGATTTCCATTTCACTGCTTACATTGCCCATCTGCGTACTTGCATGCTGTCTGCTTTGCTCATTATAAGTTTTAGCATATTATTAAATAAAATAGTTGTTTTACATACTACTCTGATCACTTCAAAATCTCTGCCTGGTCTCCTTTTGATGCTTTCTTTCTCTCATCAAATTGTGCGTGTGTGTTTGTGTGTGTGTTTCAGGATGCTTTTTTAAGTTTTCATTATAGCTTGATATGATGTAGCAGACAAAAGTAACTGCTATAATTAGGGCTTTACTATTTTATGTTAAGGTGTTTTCTCTAATCCTATGATTAGATTTCTGTATTTTAGTGAGATTTAATCATAGCCTCTGGTCTGTGAAATTCAAACGTGTTTTTGTGTCTCACCTTTACTAGCTGAAACAGGAAGGTTAGAATTGTCTGCAATTGGGTGTTCCCCTACCCCAGGGCAGTTAGGCTCTGATAAAACACCCACAGGTTAGGGTGTGTTTAAATAGTTGCTCCTGAGGACAAGTCTTGTTAAGAAGAAGGGAGTGTTGTGGCATATTTCAGAATAGTTCCTTTGCCTTTCCTCATGTTGAAAGCACAAGGAGATTTTTCTCTGATATTTACTTTGAGAATCTATTAAATATTCGAGGTCTCGGATGTGAAACTCACAAAAATGTGGGAGCCCCATATAACTGGGTTCTTCTGGAGTATTTAACTATCAGAGTCTCCATTCTGAGCCTCCAGCAATTCAATTACACTTCACATTTTCCTACCGCAGGACTGGTTTCTTCAATGCTTTCCATTTATTAAGTCTGCTCTGGTAATCTGTGACTCCCTTTAATCATCTGTCTTTTTTCCAGTCTTCGCTGCAGAAGTATTCCCCATGTCCTCGCCTCTCTTAGGGATTTAAGAAGAGTTGTTAATTTTTCAGTCTGTTCAGCTTCTTACTACAAGGAATACTTATGGTGGTATGGCACCTTCCAAGCTCCTTACATGCATATCCAGAAACTGGAAGTGTTCAGATGGATTTTGAAAGAGGAAGAGCCTGGAGTCATAGATAATTATATTTTACTTTTATGTTATTTTAGTTTTGCATTTAGTGCTCTTAGAGATTCAATTATTGTTGATTAATGTAATCTCTGATAGAGCATCTAAATTCACACACATTCTTGTAAGGAAAGCACACAGAATTTCTTGAATATTGCTATCTTAGCTTGTAAGGGAAGAATGGAACTACAAACATGTAAACCACATTATTAGGAGGATATAGAGACAGAAGTAGAAATGAAAACTGGAGAGAAAATAACAACAATATTCAGAGCTATGTTTCTTAAGCAGGGGTTAACTTCAGAACCATCCATGGAGCTTGTGGAAATCATACAAAGAATTTACCTTATTACCCCTCTTCAATAGATCTGGATGTGGTCCAGATATTTTTATGAAAGCCTCACAGATGAGTCTAATGAGTAACATTGTTTGAGAACCTCTGGGCTGGAGATCACTCTACAGCTTTATTAGGATTAACTCTTATATCACTAACACTACTAGAAATAAGGCTCACATGCACCACTCCAAACCATGCTTTTGTGAGATCTTGAAAAAGAGAGTTATATCATGTTAGCACATATGCATAATATATCATAATAGCACAGTAAAGACTATGTCAAACAACAAAAAAAGAAGTTTAACAGTTTAATCGTGCGCTTCTCAAATTGGACTATGGAATTCTTTGGTAGTATATGAATGATCATCCAGCTGAAATAGTTCCCACAGGAAAAAATACAACTGAACATTCATGTCAAGGACTCTCAGATACAACTGTGATGACTTCAAAAATTATTTAAGGTATTTTTCACAAACCACTTTTAGCCTATCAAGTCAATCAATAACTGTAAGACCAAGGTAGTTTGAATGATGTTTATTTTCAACCCTTTTCTCTTCTGTAAGTGTATACTTTTGAACTAGCCACTAAAATTTGCATTGTCAAAAGATCTAGTAAGGTATTTTTAAAAAAATCAAAACTAGAGTTGCCTCTTCTGACTTTTATCCACACAGAATAATCCAGAACATTCAAAACTCATTCCTTAAAAGAGCACACAGGTACAACACAGTGTTTCAGATTTTCATGAGAAGGTTCAAGCTTTTTTTGTTGTTTGTTAATAGATCTAGTTTAAAACTGCAATGCTTGTTGCACTGGAGCTGATGAATTTACTTACCAGATTAGACTTTTGAAAAGATGCATATATTGTAAAAGATCAAAGCTCACAGGTCAGAAGCAGACTATTTCTGAAGTATTGGGAAAACTGATGTAGAAAAGGAATAAGTACTGAACACATTTCTCACATTTACAAATTTCTGTCGGTACTTCTTTGCTCGCTCATTCGGGATGCAGTGTTACATAATTATTCAAAGTAATAGCTTTTGAAGTTTCTGCCTTGGTCGAAAGTTTGCATGTGGGTTACTTCTAGATGTACATTTCTGGGTCTTCTTGGGATGTGCTTGGTTATTTTTTGTGTAAGTAGCTTTTAGTTTGAGGCAGATGTTTGAAATTTAGTTTTCTGGGTGCCTGTGAATAAAGGTGATGTTCTATTTTCTGTTGTACTACCACTTTTAATAAAAGAAGTGTAACTTCAAAGTGCCATTTCCAGAGTAGATAGCTCTTCCTTGTGGAGAAAATGAAATATTTTGGTGTCTGATTAGTTATTTTGGGTGCTATTTTAAATTTTGCATCTTTGCTACTGATACTGTAGCAAGGATTTACCTTATTTTTAAAACTTACAAGAAAACTGTTCAACTTTTGATTCTATCAAATGCTCAGTATTGTTGGCAGCATTATGAAATGATGAAAACGTGCCTGCATATGGTAAAAAAAAAAAAAGCTATTTACTCATATTAATAGAGTATATATGGTGTTGTGGTAGTATATTTTCTTTCTTTTTTTTTTTTTTTATTGTTGGGGATTCATTGAGGGTACAATAAGCCAGGTTACACTGATTGCAATTGTTAGGCAAAGTCCCTCTTGCAATCATGTCTTCTAAACGCTCATTTAAATTCTATTCCTTTTTATTAATATATAGCTATTATTAATGAGATAGACTAAGCCAGTATTTCAGCATCTTTATTTTTTTGTTTTTCACAAGCATAATCTAGATAATTTTCTCTAATATAATATTCACCTCTTAATAATCGTGCCTCTAAGTAGTGCAGTTTTCTCTCTCTTATTCTTTCTCTCTCTGTCTTCCTCTCCCCCTCCCTCCTCAATGTTCTTCCCCTCTCCTGTCCACCTCTCCTTTCCACTCCCTTTCCTCCCACACATACTGATACTGTTTGGAATCCTGGCTATAATGAAGAATAACAGGATAAAATAATACAAAAAGCCTCACCAGGCTATTTTCAGGTTTATTACAGCATTCCAAAAGCTGCTTTTAGCATCTTGTTGCTCTTGAGGTTTAATATTCCTGAAATAGTTTCTGCAACTTAATGCCCCATACCATAGGAGCTGTGAACCATCATCTCTAATTTAGCACCATTTTCTTATCTATACATTATTGTTGACATTAATTGTGATATCTTTGACAAGCCGTTTTAAAGGGCAAGTATTAACTTTCAATAGCGACCTGCATGTAATGACAGTGAGGAACAGTATTGCAACTGAATGTTCCTAAATTAATCTGTTAGTTTGACCTAGTAACCTAAAACACTAATGTGAATTGAAAATAAAATAACTGCACTTGACAGATATAATAGTTTAAGTGATTTCAAATTAACCACATCCCACTGACCTCAAGTGAAAAATGTGTGCTTTTCCCTGCTATGAAACATGCTCCAGGGGCTCATTATACCGAGTGGAATAAATAAATCCGGAGTCGAGTAATTGATGCTGGACAAGAAAGAATGACATCGATTTAATGATTCTCAAACTTATACATAAAGATATCACAAACACTTCACATGTTATTCTTTCAACTTTAGAAGATAAATTTAAAACTAGTTTGTGTAGGAAATTCAAAACACAACACAGCTGTTAAGGAACACTGATCGTGAGGAAGATGTATCACCTGCCTCAAGTCAGCAGTGAATAGCAAAATGCCAGTTTATATTTGTAAAAAAAAACAACAAAAAACCTAAATGTTATTATAACCTTGTTTTTCTTCTATTTTTTAAAGAACTCATTTAGTCATTATATTTTACATTGTTTAATCTTTATTAGTTTTGATACTCAGTAAAGTATAAAGGATATGTTCTTTCATGAATATGCCATTGTTTACATTTTGCTTTTGTTTGACGGTATTTAAATAGTTAAATATATTTAAAAAGTGGAAATATTAAAAAATTTAAGAAATACACCAAAATAATTTTTTTTTTTTTTTTTGTAGAGACAGAGTCTCACTTTATGGCCCTCAGTAGAGTGCCGTGGCATCACACAGCTCACAGCAACCTCCAACTCCTGGGCTTAAGCGATTCTCTTGCCTCAGCCTCCCGAGCAGCTGGGACTACAGGTGCCTGCCACAACGCCCAGCTATTTTTTGGTTGCAGTTTAGCCGGGGCCAGGTTTGAACCCGCCACCCTCGGTATGTGGGGCTGGCGCCTTACCAACTGAGCCACAGGCGCCGCCCATAATTTTTTTTTTTTTGCAGACAAAGTTTGGTTTATATATATATGTATATATAAATTCCCCCTCTCCCCCCTGCCCCCAAGGAATAGGTGACTAGTTGAATAAAGGAAGCCTTCCTGCTTCCATTTTATTTAATGGGAATATAATTAGCCGAAGAATCGCTATTCAAGGAATAAAGCTAGCAAGGTTTGAGCAAACTAGGTTTGCTCAAATTAGGTAATATTTCTTAAGGTTTATAATTTAATATTTCTGAAATATAAATAGTTCTTTTTCATTGACTGTGAAGAAATAGTTCAATAAAATGTAATGAACATTATTTGATTTAATGCCCTCTGAGAATTGGCTTTTAGGAATCTAGGTTCATCATTAAATTTCTCTATCCCATCAGGAGTATGCTATAGAGTCACTAGGATTGTTGTTTCCCTCTTTCATTCGCTAAACAGTAATTGCCTCTTTCTATATGTCTTCTCTACTAGATATTTGATAAATCGATATACCAAAATGTCTTCTTCAGCTTTAAGGAGAAAATCCTATTGCTGTGGCAGGGAAAAGTGGTATAATGGAGAAATGGTCTGACAGATGTTGAGAGCCCAGAGTGTGACGTATCACCGAATTTTTGGAAAACATTCATTTTTGAGAAGAGTTGAAAATTCAACTAACTAATGTATGAGAGAGCCTTCCAGAAAGCAGTCTGGGATGTGCCAATGCACAGAGGTAGCATAAAACAGGATCCAGTTGAGAAACTACACCTGCATGTGTAATGTACGGTACTGGGCTATGTGGAGGCAATTAGGCCAGGCACTGAGCCTGGCATTGGGGATACAATGGTGGACAAGGAAGGTACAGGTACACCATTTATATTATGTATTGTTTATAGTAGAGTCAAATAATGTGTGTACCTGTACAGGGAAATTATAGGAAATACTAAAAGTGCATGGGATGGGATCCCCCAAGTCAATCAGAGAACTACATAAATTTTTGTAGAAAATTAATATGCAAGAAGAGATATGAAGTCTTGGGATTTTCCTGATGAAAGGAGATGAATATCAGGGGGAGTATTCTAGAAAGAGGAAATGCCACATGAGAAGGATTAGAAGCAAGCATGTGTAGTACATGCTCAGGGAACTAAACAACGTTCTGTATAGCTGAGGCTCAGATGATGAGTGGAAGAGACAATTCTGAGAAATTTGGGGATGAGATCATGCAAGCTTTCGAAGCATAAGTGTTTGGATTTTTGCCAACCAAGAGAAAGATTCAAGGCTGGTGAGCAGCAGGTGCAAATTTGCACTTACGGAAGATCTTTCAGGCACCTTTATATATGGGAAGGGCCAAAAAAGGTGGGAAAGGAAATAATACTCATACTAATGTTACATAGGTATAAGATGACAATAGCATTGATTAAAATAATAATGATGAAGATGAAGAAAAATGAACCAACTAATAACATACTTTGGATGAAGAATTGATGGTTTGTTAGATTGGTTAGATAGGGAGAGGGGAAAGAATAAGTTGTATATTATGCCCAGGATTCTGATTTAGGTAACCAAGAGAATGACTGTACTATTCATTGAGATAGGGGATATGAGAGAAGCTACAGCCATGAGTGAATTATAAGTTTAGTTCTGGATTTGACAATGTTGAGGTTGTTATAAACTTATAAATGTAAATGTCCAAAGGCACTTGTATTCTGAAACAAGTATGTTTCAGATATATATGAAAAATGTTAAGAGCTTTATAGAGGTAACAATTGAAACTCTGAGAGAGAATGACATTGTCCATGGAAATGCCTTACAATCAAACCTCACGAAACATGAACATTCAATCAGAAGTAGAGTGCCTATGAAGGAAACACAATTACAGCCAGAGATATGATGAAAATCACGAGTACACAGACTCATAGACTTAGAGAAAGAGAGTATTTCAACGGCAACAGATGCTGCAGAAGACTGAGAAAGGAACACTGGATTTACCAACAATCATCTTGGTAAAAATCAGGTGGCTTGAGTTCCATATAAATCAGTAACATTTTAATGATTTTTTAGATGAAAAAGTCTTAAATATTCATCGGGAAAAGTCAGTAGAGAGTAAGATAAAAGTTTGAACTTACAAGGGTGTCATTGCTTTTAGAGAGGACAGATTTGAAGCTACGTAAAGTAAAACATATGCGCCTGCTAATACGGGAGAAATCAAAATCAAAGGCTCACGATGAGAAACAGTGTGAGCGTGGCTTCTCTCATCTGAAAGGTTCAAGCAAAGGTGCTCTCACTTTGTTTGAGTTGAAGCTGGGCTAAAAGATGGGAACATTTCAGCACCATAGATGGAATTGTTATTTAATATAGAAAAGTCATCAAAAGTCATCTTAAGAGGCAGAAAATCATTTTTCCTATCAATCTCAAGGAGGAGTGATTGGATGATTTGTTTTCTCCCATTTTTTTCCTGTTATTTAATATGTGAACAATACTGGTTAATGAACAGCACTGGTTAATGAACAAACACATCCATTTTCTCACTTCCAAAAGGAACAGAATTCATTCTCTCTCTCTTTTTAAGGGGAGAGAAGGAGCCAGACTGGATAAAGATTCTCTTTGCACCAGCTTGAAGGTTGAGGTGCAGAAGTTTATTATAACTCAGGAGGGATAGAGACTCACATTCCAATTTCCGCTGAAAGGTATGTTTTCCTTGTGGGAGAGGAGGACTAAAGTAAAAGACCACAGAAATGATAAAAAATAAACTAGTTGGGGGTGGAGTTAAAGTTGAGGAAGCATTCAGATGACAGGATTATTTTCTAAAGGCTTTGCCATAAGGGAAAGGCGTGACATAAACAATTGGATTAGACAAACAAATCACAATTCTCAGAGGTGCAAACTCCGTATTATTTTGAGACTGATTAACTCCTCACTACATGTGGGTATTAATTTGTCCCATAATAGATGGTTAGGTGATAGTTAGTAAAATGGTCAGAATCCTTTTCTCCTCACCTTAATTATAATTATCTGGAGTACACTTGTTTACCCTGTTGTGAAGACCAAAAGAAGAGAATTACCAAGCGATAAATTACTGCTGCATGGTTTGGACAACTTGAAGCTAATTTACCCTGTTTTCCTTCCTAGTGGAAAATTTTCACTGCAAAACAGAATACAGGAGCATGACAACACATGTAACAAATACATGATAGTAACCGTTTGTCTGAGTTTGTGATTTTTATTTGGCCCAGAGAGGCACAAACATTCCTACTTCCCCTCCCTGCATTTTATGACTGTGTATTCTTTAATTGGCTCATATTACAAACAATCATTTGTAATATTTTCTAAAGAGAGACTATGAAGAGAATTTAGTCTTTTCTCTAATATGTTTGATCAGCATTTTTGATTAGCGATATTTCAAGAACGTTAATGTGTACCTTCACAATTCATTAATGCATATATATTAATATTTTTGTCAAATTTTTGCAAGTTCTATCAAATATCATTTACATGGGCATTTCATGACATTCTAAGTTTTCTTTTAGAATTACTAATCTTAGGAAGTTTTCAAATTGGAAGCACTCATTAGATATTAATGTATGACTTGTACATAATGTGTGTTTTACAGATCTCTATCAATGCCAATTTGTGATCGAATCAGAGAAAAATGTGAATAATTTTTAATGAGTTTACATAATTCACTTAACAAATTGATTATTAAACAATTCAAAAGCATATTCATCACTTTCACTTATAATTTATATATTCCTCTTTTTTCCAGCTTTATTTATATATAATTGACAAAATTATGTATAGTCAAGGCGTACAACATAATATTTTTATATATGTATGCATGGTGAAATAATTATTCTCTTCCTCTTAGTGAATTACTGTTATGATTGGAAAAATTTTGTTACTATTCACTTCTCAATGTCAGGATAATTTCTTTTGACTTTCTTGCTTACCTTTATCAGTTTGGTTTCATATTTCATTAATTTTTTAATCTCAACTTTGTCTCAGTGCTTTAATAAAATAAATTTTAAAAGAAAAAGAAAGTATGAGTTTGTGATTTTTAGGATATTGAATGACTTTATGTTCATCCACAACATGACTGCAATTTTACACTTGTTTCATCAAAGTGTTCTAAATATCTTTCTAAACTGTAGAAATGTATTTGGCTTTTAGCAACTCTTTAAATAGAGGTTTTACATTTCATATTTTGCTCTTTCTTCTGAGTTGTCAAAAACCTATCACGGAGTTCTTTACATTTTATGACCCTATATCACAAAGCTTCAATACCTTTGTAATTCCTTCAAATCCTTTGCAGGATATTTTGTTACGATTAGACTCTTCAAGGAATAGTCCCCATTGGCATTTATGTTTAAAATACTCCAGATAGTAGTTGAAGTTGAAAATAAAACTCATAGTTATTGCAAAACATGGAAGTAGTTAACAACTTTAGGTATTTTGAGGGAAGCCTTTTCTCTAACAAAATTAATCAGCTCACATTCTGAAAAATTGCTTTTGTGTGTGATTTAAAAATATTTAATTGGAAAAGAATAATTGTGCGTATTCATAGGGTCCCAGAGTGATGACATACAAACAGTGGATAGTGATCATATTAGGGTAGTTGCCATAGCATTATCTTAAACATATATAATTTCTTTGTTTTTGGAACATTCAATATCCTCCTTCTAGCTATTGGAAACTACATAATACATTATCGTTTACTATTATAGTCTTCCTACAGTGGCGCAAAAGACTAGAATTTTTCTTCCTATCTAATTGTGATTTTGCATCCTTTAACAAATCTCTTCCTATCCCTCTCTTCCCTGACACTTCCCATCTTCTGTTAGCCTCTGTTTTACTTTTATGAGATCAACTTTTGTAGTGTTTAACTCTCTGTTCTTGTCTTATTTCACTTAACACAGCATCCTCCAATTCCATCCGTGTTGCTGCAAATGTCAAGATTTCATTCTTTCTTATGGCTGAACAGTATTCTGCTGTGTATACCATATTTCTTTATCCATTCATCTGTTTTTAGACGCCTATGTTGATTTCACATCCTGGTTATTTTAAATAGTACAGCAATAAACACGGGAGTACTAATGCCTCTTCGATATACTGATTTTCTTTCCTTTGGATAAATGCTCAGTGGTAGGATTGCTGGATTATAAGGTAGTTCTATTTGTAGTTTTTTGAGGAACCTCCACACTTTTCTCCAAAGTGCCTGTACAGTTCACATTATCATCAACAGTGTATTAAGTGTTCCATTGTCTACATATCCTCACCAGCATTTATTATTTTTGTCTTTTTTTTGAGACAGAGTCTCATTATGTCGCCCTTGGTAGGGTGCCATGGCATCACAGCTCCCAGCAACCTCAAACTCTTGGGCTTAAGCAATTCTCTTGCCTCAGCCTACCCAGTAGCTGGGACCACAGGCACCCATCACAATGCCCAGCTATTTTTATTGTTGTTGTAGTAGTCATTGTGTAGCAGGCCCAGGCCAGGTTCCAACCTGCCAGCCCAGGTATACGTGATTGGCAGCATAACCACTGAGCTACAGGCTCCAAGCCAATTATTTTTGGTCTTTTTGATAACAGCCCATCTTAAACTCTAATAATTATTTGTATTTTGGGGTATTTGTTGTGACATCTACTTTTTCACTTTCAATTTTATTTATTTAGGTCTTCTCTTTTTTTGGTCTCGGTAATGGTTTGTTGATTTTGTCTACCTTTTCAAAAAAACAACGTTTGGTTTTATTTATCATTGACACTTTTATTAGTTTCAAGTTTGTTTATTTATGCTCTAATCCATATTATTTCTGTCCTCCTGATTTTGGGTTTGTTTTATTCTTGAGTTTTTATTCCTTAAGGTGAGTAATTAGGTTGTTTATTTTAAATCTTTGTGCTTCTTTGATGTAGACATTTAATCCTATAAACTTGCCTCTTGATACTGCTTTTGCTGTATCCCATAGATTTTGATACGTTGTGTTTCTGTATTGATTTGTTCCAAGAATTTTTCCAATTTTATTCTTAATTCCTCTTTCACCCACTGGTCATTCAGAACAATTATGTTTAATTTCCTTATGTTTGTATAATTTTGCAGCTTCCTTTTGTTAGTGATGTCCAGCTTTGATGTTTTATATAACTTTGAATTTTTTAAAAATTTTCAGACTTGTTTTGCATCCTAACATATGGTCAGTCCTGGAGAATGTTCCACATGTTGATGAAAAGAATGCACACTCTTCAGTTGTATGAAATGTTCTATAATTGTCTGCTAGGTCCATTTGGCCTACAGTGCCGTTAAAATCTGATGTTTCTTCACTGGTTTTCTATTGAAATTCTTTGTCCAATGCTTGGAATGGATTGTTTAAGTTTTCAGCTATTGTTTTGGCATCTATCTCTCCCTTTAGATCTAAACATGTTTACCTTATATATATGGATGTTCCAGTGTTGGTTGCATGTATATTTACAGTTGGTATTGTCTTTTGCTGAATCAATCCCTTTATTATGGTATAATGTCATTCTTTGTCCCTTTTTACAGCTTTTCACTTGAAGTCTGTTTTATCTGATATAAGTATAGTGACTCCTACTCTCTATTACGTTTTTTTTTTTTATGGAATATCTTTTTCCATTCCTTCACTTTTAGTCTATGTTTTTTTTTTAAAGATGAATTGAGGTTCTTAAAGGCAGCATATAGTTTGGTCTTGTATTATTTATCCATCAGTCTATGTCTTTCAAATGGGAATTTATTCATTTATATTCAAGGTTATTACTAATAGATGAGGACTCACTTCTGTTATTTTATTGTTTTCTTGTTGTCTTGTATATCCTTTGTTCCTTACTTTCTCAAGTTTTGTTTATTTTTGTCCTTTGGTAGTTTTCTGCAGTAATAAGTTTTGATTAGTTCATATTTCTCCTTTGTGTATCAGCTCTATCAGTGAATTTTATAATTTAACATGTTTTCAAGATGATAGTTTGTGTCTTTTCTCTTCCCGATGTAACACTTTCTTGAGCATTCAATATAAGGCTGGGGGATCTAATGGGAATGAATTCCCTTTGTCTTTGCTTATTTGTTAAAGATTTTATTTCTTCTTTATTTCTGAAAAATTGGTTTGCTGGATATAATATTCTTGAATGACAGTACTTTTCTTTGTGTTTTTAACTATATCATCTCTTTGTCTCTTGGACTGTTGAAATTTACTGAGAAACCCTCTGTTAAACTCCCTACAATGGAGATTCCCTTGTATGTGACATCATGCTTTTCTGTTGCTGTTTTTGGAATGTTTTCCTCATTTTTTTCTTCTCTTCTCATTCTGTAACACCCATAATAAAAATATTTATGTGCTTAATGTTGTCCTATAAATCCTGTAGGCTTTCTTAATTCTTTTTTATAATTTTATTTTGTCTGCCTGTTTTATTTTAAAAGATCTGTCTTCAAGGTAAACAATTTTTTTCTTCTCCTTTGTCTAATTCATTGAAATTCTTGGTTACATTTTTATTTCATTCACTGAATTCTTCAGCTTTAGGTTTTCTGTTTGGTTCTTTTTTATCATATCTTGGTTGAATTTCTAACTCAAAGCATGAATTATTTTCCTGATTTTGCCTAACTATAATCCCTTTTATCTCACTGAATTTTCTTAAAATTACAATTTTGAATACTGTTTTGGCATTTTCTATATTTTTTATGATTTGAGTCTATTACTGAAGAATTATTATTTTCTCTTAATGAAAGAAAATAATATGTCCTTATCATATTTTCCTTGCTTTTTCACATCTGATATTGATTTCTACATATCTAGTGAAAAGTTGCCTATTCCAATTTTATGAATTAGGTTTCATAAGGAAAAACTTATTAAAATAAATGGGTTTGGGGCTTTTGATTCAATGGAGACATCAACTTTGATTATTGGTGGACAAGGTAATATAGTCTCTGTGTCATTTCTACAGCTATTGCCAACATTACTGGCATTTACTAGTTTCTTTAAGTCAGAGAGGGTTTGTGGTAATGGTGGTAAAATTTTTCCTTTGGTGAACTTGCTGGGCTATTTCTCAGATTGGAGATTCATTCATGTGGATCTGGATTGTTGGGATTGGGACCATGGTATGGTACTATGGCCAGGAGCACAAGTGCCTGGTTTTTGGCCAACCTGATGTTATACCTGCCAGTAGAAACACGAGGGGGTGTTTCTTATGCCTGGCATCAAACACATAGCTGTTTGGATGGCCTGGTGGGATGTTAGCCAGGGACAACCACAGATCTGTTTCTTAGGTACAGAACAAAGCTGCATCACTATTCAGTTGGCCTAAAGCTATGTTCGCCAGGGCCAGCCCATGGGGCTATTTCTTGGCCCTTAAATACAAGTCATATGGCTTCTCAGTTGGCCTGAATGTATGTCTGGGGTGAGGGTCTGTAGGACTGTTTCTATAGCTTAGGATGCAAGCACACAAATGTTTGGCCAACATGGGGGTGCATCTGCCAGGCCGAGTCTACAGGGATGTTCAATTGACCTGCTGGTGTGCCCTTCAAGTGGAGGCACAGAGCTATTGCTCAGGCTCATGAAAAACTGCATGGGTATTCAGCTGGCCTGGGGGGGAATTTCTGTAAGGTTGTTTCTCAGACCAAGATGCAGGCCCAAGGGTATTCAGCTGATCTGGGGGGCATGCCTGCTATGGTTAGCCCATGGGGTTGTTTATCAGGCTGAACATGCAGGCTCATGGCTGCTTTGCCAGCTTGGGGAATGGCTGTCAGGGGAGGTGCATGGAGCTATTTCTCAGGTCCACAATGTTGGATTTTGGCTGCTTGGCTGGCTAAGGAGCATGCCTGCCAGGGGAAGCCTGTAGGACTATTTCTCTGGCCATCATTGGGGGCTGCGGAGTTGTTAGGCAGGCCATGGGTGCTTCTTTGGGGAGTTAGGAGTGCTGAAGGACTGTTTCTCATGAACTAAGTGTGGGTACCTTGATACTCTACTCACCTGGGATCATATCAGCTTATTAGAAACTTGAAGGCTCTTCCCACCTGGTAAAGTGTATGCAGCAGTTTGGCTGGCTCATGAATGGTTTCAGTCTGGTTGTAATTGACAGAATGTTTCTCTAGTGGATGTGTGGCAGTGTGTGTGTGGTGGGTGGCTTCCATGTTACACAATACTGGAGTCATAGGCAATCCTAGGCTCATGGTCCAGGCAGCTGGGATTGAAATGTTTAGCCACTAACATAGGCTTGGCATAATGAAGATGGAGCTCCAGTGCTTGAACAGTGCAGTGACTCCTGGTCCTGAGAGCATGGCTTAATGTACAGTTGACTCTCATCTCAAGATGTTGCCATGCTGCAGCAGCTTGGCTCAGAGATGACTGGTGGGGAGCGGGGAATGCATACCTTATGCATTATTAGGAACAACTGGGTGAATTCCCAGCAGCTCTCCAGACCAGGATCAGGACTTGTAAGGACTGTGGGAATCTCTTGTTATAATTATTGTAGGTGTTTGTGGTAGCAATCTTCTTCTTACCTCTCCCCTCCCCTAAGTGAGAAGTCCTTTTCAGTTCCAGGTACAGAACAAATTCAATGAGCATTTCTGGTGGGACAGAGATGAGGCTACAAAGACCAGGTACACTACTCTTTTGGACATCAAGTCTCCCCAATATCTCAGAAAGACCATATATTAAAATGAGAGCTACTTTATCCCCAATATGATCAGCCATATTTGACCAGCTAGAAAACTCTTTAAATGAACATACATTCTTTAAAAGAAGATGATATTCAAAGTTCAACAAGACAGGATCTAAAATGATCAGTATAGAAATAAAATTACTCAACATACAAAGAAACAAGAATACGAAGTAGAAGCAGTCATTAAAACATCTGATTGAAACAGAGATTATGTAGATGTTGACATTATCAGACACAAAACTTTAACATACCTATTATAAATATGTTCAGGGGAATAATCTTAGAAAAAAAGAGAAAATTAGAAAAGAAGAACCAAACGACATTCTAGATCTTAATATAGTACCTGAAGAAAAAAAAATCACAGAATGAATTTATAACAAATTGGACACTGTGAAGAAATGATTATTGAAATATTATTGAATGTGGTCAGGAGTGGTGGTTCACGCCTGTAATCCTAGCCTGCTGGAAAGCCTAGGTGGGTGGATTGTTTGAGCTCAGGAGTTCAAGACCAGCTTGAGTAAGAGCAAGACCCTGTCTCTGAAAATAGCAGAGCTTGTGGTAGGTACCTGTAGTGTCTGCTACTTGGGATGCTGAGGCAAGAGAATCCCTTGAGCCCAAGAGTTTGAGGTTGCTATGAACTATGATACCACAGCACTCTACCAAAGGTGACAAAGTAAAACTGTCTCACACACAAAAAATAAATTTTATCAAATGTGAATACAGAGATAAAGAAATCTGCCAATCAAAGCAAAAAAGTAAAAAGGAATTTACAAATCAACAGAATCTTACTAACATCTTAGAAAATATAAAGGAGTCAAAAATATATGTCATTAAAGCTCCAGAATGGGAGGAGATCAGGGTTAAGAAAAAAATGTGGAAATGACAAAACATTTTTAAATTTGGTGAAAATAATACTCAGACCCATGAAGATAAAAAGACCCCAAACAACACATATGCCACACACACACACACACACACACACACACACAGAGCCACATCTTGGAAAAATATTGAAAAATAAGTTAAAAATCTTAACAATGGAAAAAAAGGAATATTATGTAGAGGAGAACTGATGAAATAGAGTTGACTTATCCTTAAAAACAATGCAAGCCAGCAGACGATGCTGTGACATATTTAACGTAGCTAAAAAGAGGGAAATGATCTTGTCATCCTTGGATTTTGCATTAAGCAAAAATTTTCTTCAAAAATTAAAATAAGTGTGGTGCCTGTGGCTCAGTGAGTAAGGCGCCAGCCCCATGTACAAAGGGTGGTAGATTCAAACCGGGCCTCGGACATACTGCAACAACAACAACAACAAAAATAGCTGGGCATTGTGGTGGGTGCCTGTAGTCCCAGCTACTTTGGAGGCTGAGGCAAGAGAATTGCCTAAGCCCAAGAGTTGGAGGTCGCTGTGAGCTGTGACACCACTGCACTCTACCATGGGTGATAAAGTGAGACTCTGACTCTAAAAAATTTAAAAAATAATTAAAATGAAATAAAGACACTTTCATTCAAACAAAATCTGAGAAAAAATTTTACCAGTAAAATATATTTCAGTAAAAATTACATACAGTTCTTTAGGCTAAAAGGAAATGGTACTTGATAGATATTCAAAATTGCAGGAAGGGCTTTATAAATGCAGAAGTAAAACATATGATTACAAGAGCCCAGATGCTTGTGGAAGGCCTAATGTTTAAGATACTTACTTCAGGGCGGCCCCTGTGGCTCAAAGGGGTAGGGCGCTGGTTCCATATGCCAGAGGTGGCAGGTTCATACCCAGCCCTGGCCAAAAACTGAAAAAAAAAAAAAAAAAAGATACTTCATATATAAAGAAATTTCATATTAATTCCATGAAAATTGTTGACAGGTGAGCCTGCATACTTTAATCCTTACAACAGCTGCACAAACAAACTAGGAGATTCAGGTTAAAAGAAAATATAAGAAATAAGTTGGAGTCCTTAAGATAGCTGATTAATCTGAAAGAAGACCTAAAAAAAAGAGGACAAAGAAACACGTTTGTTAAAAAACAAATGACAAGATGGTAGAATTAAACACAACTATGTCAATATTACGTCAAATGCTAATATACTAGAGGTGTCCAAACTGTGGCCCACAGGCCACATGCAGATTATTTGAGGGCCATTTTGCATTAGATATTGATAAAAGTATGTGCAGAGTTTTTCTTTTGCTCAGGAACTTTTACTAGTGTTTGTATATTTAATGTGAGGCCCATGATAGCTCTTATTCTTAAAATGTGTGGCAGAAAAGAAAAAAGTTTGAACACACCTGCACTAAAAACTGAAAATGCTTATTTTCTAAGATTGTATTTGAAAGACAGGACCTATTTTGGGCAGCGCCTGTGGCTCAGTGAGTAGGGTGCTGGCCCCATATGCCGAGGGTGGTGGGTTCAAACCCAGCCCCGGCCAAACTGCAACAACAAAAAAATAGCTGGGCCTTGTGGCGGGCGCCTGTAGTCCCAGCTGCTCAGGAGGCTGAGGCAAGAGAATCACTTAAGCCCAAGAGCTGGACGTTGCTGTGAGCCGTGTGACACCACGGCAATCTACCAAGGGCAGTAAAGTGAGACTCTGTCTCTACAAAAAAAAAAAAAAAAAGAAAGACAGGACCTATTTTGATGTTGTTTACAAAAAACAAACTTTAAATGTAAATATACAGATAAATAAAAAGTGTAAATATAGAACTATATAGATATGTACTCAATGGAAATATACATCATAAGAAAGATGGAATGGCTCTATTAGGGTCAAACAAAGTAGAATTCAGGATCAAAGCTATTCTCAGGTTTAAAAAAAGGACATTTCATAATGGCAAAATGCTCAATTTGTTAAGAAAACATAACAATCTTAAATATGCATGGAACAGCATCAAACTATAGAAGCAAGGACGATAGAACAAAAGGGAGAAGCTGATGAACTCACAAACATATCTGAAGATTTTAATAATGTTCTCTTAGTAAATAAACAGCAGGGGGAAAGATCAGTTAGGATACTGAAGATTTGGAAAACAAGATACATCAACTTAACCTGTTTAACTTTTATAGAAACTATAGTTAACAATAGCAAAATACACATTATTTTCATGTGCGTATGAAATAGACATGATGATAGTGCACATAATAGAACATAAATAAATTCCAATAGATTTCTATGAATTTAACTCATACAGAATAATTTTGTGATATGAATATTGATTATCTTCCCTTAGGTTTTGAAAATTCTCTATTATTGTTTCTGTGAATAAACTTTCTACTCCCCTATACATCCTCCTGAAGGCCAACAACTCTTATATTTGCTTTTATGAAACTGTTTTCTAGTTCTTGTAGGGATGCTTCAGTCTTATTTTTTATCTTCTGTGTATTTTCAAATAGCCTATGTTCAAGCACACTAAATCTCTCTTCTGCTTGATTAGTTTCTATTGATGTATTTCTTTGTTAGTCAATTGAATTTTTATGCTCTAGAATTTCTCCTTAACTTTTTAATTATTTCAATATCTTCATTAAATTTCTCCAATAGGCTTCTGTATTCCTTCTCTGTGTTGTCTTGAAGTTCATTGAGCTTCTTCAGAATATGTATTTTCAATTCTTTGTCTGGAAAGTCACATATCTTCAATACTTCAGAATTGGTCACTGTTGCATAATTTAGTTTGTTTAATAAGTTTCTGTTCTGCTGGGTGTTATTGATGCTTGTGGATATTCACCTATGCCTTAAGCATCAAACAGATGTTTCTTTTAATCTTTTTAGTCTGGGTTTATTCAAAACTGTCTTTCTTGAGAAGGTTTTTCAGACAATCGATGGAACTTAACGTGTTATGGTCTAAGTCTTTGTCACTATAACCATATCAGCACTAGTGGTGCCCCAGGACCAGGAGGGTGACTCTTAGAGATACCTGGTGAGACTGCTTTGGTGGATTTGGGTAAGATGTGGGAGAATTCCTTGGATTACCAAAGTGTCTCATTCTCTTTTCTCACTTTCTGTGTTGTGCTTCTAGAATTGGGGGGCAACATGGGCACTCCTTTGTGGCCACCAGCACCAGGTTACACCTGAAAGCACGCTGTTCCCCGACTACCTCTGAAATTTACTCAAAGCCAAATGTCAGAAGGTAGTGACTCTTGCTAGGACTGGTTGTCCTCTTTAGGGATGCATGTTTCCTTCTGGCTCAGGTTCAGAAATGCCATCTGAGGAACTAAGGCTTGGACTCAGAAGCTTTAGGAATCTGCTTGGTACTTTCGTTTTCTGTGGCTGAGCTGGTATTCAAATTGCAAAGTCCTCTCAACTCTTCCCTTTCCTTGCCCCAAGTAGAAGATTCCCTGAGCCCTACAGCCTACAGCTGGGGGAGGGGTGACAGGCCTTTGATTGGTCACTGCCTCTGGTTTCCCACTGGGTCAGTGCACTTCATGTCTATTGGCTCCAAGCCAGCACAGCCACAGGAACTGCAGCCTTTGTAACTAAACTGCCTCAACAATTTAGTTCAGGTACTGGGCTGCTTTCTGTCAGCCACTGTGAAGCTACCTAGAACTCAGGTTTGGGAGTAGAGGATTTCCCTCTGGCCAGGGTGGTCAAAATTTTCGCTCTGTGGGCATTGGCAGAATTCTGCCCTGTGCCATGTTC
Organism: Nycticebus coucang; assembly: GCF_027406575.1. Lineage (NCBI taxonomy): Eukaryota > Metazoa > Chordata > Mammalia > Primates > Lorisidae > Nycticebus > Nycticebus coucang. The sequence goes on along the minus strand of NC_069787.1, from coordinate 114,096,098 downwards.
CAATGTGCCAGGACGGTCATAAGTTTCAATGCAAAGTCCCACATCACATCACTCTTCCTGCTCCGGGCTTATAAATTCTGCACTCAGCATGCTGGCAGGCACTGCCAAAGGTGAGGGGGTAGCATGGAAAAAGAAAGGTTAACTTCTCTTCCCTTTTCAGTGCCTCTTTCCTTGATATAATGTTAAAACATCACTCACCAGACTTCTGGTTCTTTCAAAAGTGCTTGCTTGTGTATCTAGTTGTGGAATGTGCTGTCCGTGTGGAGGGATGATTGCCGGAGGTTTCTATCCAGCCATCTTGTTCCAGCTCCCTCTCCTACTGACTACTGACACCGGCTGAAATTTAATAGTCAATATATCATGGCTTTAAAGTGAGCTGGATTCTTTCTTTAGCCTCCAAAAAATGGCTTATTAATATCCAATATTTGTGTCTATAGGCAGGAAATTTAGATAACCCTTTCCAAGGAAAAAGTTACTGTTGAAACAAAATTACACATCATGCCTTTTCAGTAGGGATACTTCTCTCTGTACTTGGAGTTCATTCATTCTTCATGAAGATGACTATATCTACCAAAAATCTCAGGTTCTAGTTTACTATAATACATTGACAAAGAGAGTAGCACCATTTAATCATAAATCAAAAAACACAACTTAAGAACTTTCTACAAGAACAGTGTGCTTGATATCAATGTCAAAACTCTTAGGAAAAGATACATAGTGAAGTAGAAGTCAGATAAACATTCCTATCCTTTTATTTGTACTTCATTTAGAAAAACTTAGCCTGGCTTTTCACTGGATTGTCATGCTTAAGATTCCAATGCAACAGTTTACTGGAAGGGCAAATGTATGTGATCAATGTGGGTTTCTCGAGTTAAAAGCACTACTACATTAAGACTCATGAAGTTCACACTATCCCTCTAAAGCAAGCACACATTTCAATGTCACTGTCTGCCACCGTACAGTAACAGAAAACATCTGTATAATGGCCTACAACATTACACGGTGCATTACAATTAGAAATGTGCTGAAGAAGTGGATTGGGGGTTATTTATGGTCCATGAAACAGAAGAATCTATAAGCTTCTCATGAAAACTTAATAGTTTAAGGAAATAAATGAATATTTGAGTGCAACAATCACATTTTAAATGATATCATCAGCAGAGAAACCTCCCTTGGAATAGCCAAGAAGTTGAAATATTAGTGTTAAAAGAAATCTATTAGTAGTTGTTGGAAATCTTTATTATTAGAGAGGTAAAGAATCAAGGAAAATTATGCAAAACAGAAACTGCTCTCTGGGTTAATATAATTTCTATAACTGAGTAAAATTTCTCCTAATTGTCCATAAAATCAAGTCTCTGTGGGTTGCGGTGATAGAAAATAGATTTCAGAGACTTTAACATTTTTAAAAACACACACAAAAAAAGCCTTTTACCATGCTAACACAAAAACCAGCAAGTTTGAGCAGTGACAATTAGTGGACTCCTTCTAATACAAGTCATCAGTTAGCCCACAAAAATTTCCGCGTGTGAGAGCAAATAATTATAGTTCATGAACAACATGTTCTTCATTTCTAGATTACAGGTAATTGTATACACATTTAAATTTGTTTATTTTGCATGCATAATCTCATATTCATGAAGATAATTTAATCATTTGTACCTGATGTGGGGGAAAAATTATGTTGTTTAATCATACATCCAGATTTCTCCAAGTTTTGCCCTGCTGTGGGAAAAATCTGCCATCTGAGACAAAAACTCTTTATTTAACTTTCATAAATATTAAAAGTCAAAAGAATAGAAATTGTCAATGACTTTTTAGATGATTAGGTGCCCATATTTACTGTAGAAAACCAACAGATTTTATTACATTAAAAACTTTGCCATAAGAGTTGTATTCATAGAGACCTTTTATTTGTACTTCATTTAGAAAAACTTAGCCTGGCTTTTCACTGGATTGTCATGCTTAAGATTCCAATGCAACAGTTAGTCTTGACTGAGTGTTGGTTTTCAGAATTGGTTTAGATTTCCTCTAAGCTAGCTTATATTACACAGAAATTCATTCTGGTAGTCCCTCAATTAAACTGTATCTCTTAAGTAATAAAAATGGATACAGTCTCTCTTGTATCCATAGAGACCTCTTCTATTTGATGTCCTAAAATAATGTCCTAAAGGCTAGATTTGTAAAATGGTGCTATATTTATTTTATTTTTTATTCCTTTAAAAAATCAAAATTAGATTGTCTACTCTTCTTTTTTATATTAGAAGAAATTGTTATTAGCATATACTTTTTTTTTTTTTTTTTTGGCAGTTTTTGGCCGGGGCTGGGTTTGAACCTGCCACCTCCGGCATATGGGGCCGGTGCCCTACTCCTGTGAGCCACAGGCGCCGCCCAGCATATACTTTTAAAAAGCAGTTATAAATAGTAATTGTGTTGAAATTCTAATCTTTTGGGATTTCTTTGTGTTCATAATAATTACTCAAGACATATTTTCAGAGAAGACGTTTATGCCCCCTATTTTAGTCTTGACTAAGTGTTGGTTTTCAGAATTGGTTTAGATTTCCTCTAAGCTAGCTTATATTACACAGAAATTCATTCTGGTAGTCCCTCAATTAAACATGCATCATTGTAATGATTTTCCACATGATTATCACAAATAACCATGGAAGAGCACAAAGCTGTCAATCGACACACAACGAAAAGGGGTAAATCCCATACCACTATCTTCCAGCAAGGAGGACTACATTATCCCTTAGTGTACAGCATGCTGTTTCAAGATGCTACCACGAAGTTATTAGAGTCATGATTTCAGAGGGAACAGTGAGGCTACAAGAAGATAATCTGGATTTACATAGATAGTCCAGGGAAAAGGTACATTTTTATTACTTAAGAGATATTTTAAAGGAATATTGCTAAAGAAGTAGTAGATTGGAGCTAGGCATATAAACCATTGAATTTTTAAATCTTTTCCTTTTCTTTTGTAAGAATGTAAGGAAAAAACAGTTACTTACCATCCCTGAGCCTCTGGATTGATTAAGTGAGGAAGAATGATCTTGCTGAAAAGAAAAGACAAAGGGAAGAAAAGATGAAAAGATGGAAGGGAGAAAATGCAGAAAAAAGTCATGAAGGGAAGAAGATAAAATGAAGGAAGGAGAGAGAAGGAAGCCTGAAAGGAAAAGAGAGAGATGAACTTGGAATCATTTAATTACTTCAAGATCATGTACATGACCCTGTAGGAAATACCTATATTACAAATATCTCATGGTGCCATTAATCTAAAACTTATTAATATGTGTAGGAAAACTGTATAAGGCAGTGGCTACAGACAAGGTATTCTAGGGACTGCATGCCTTTAGTTAAGGTTCAAGAAGGAAGCCTTTTACTCTTGAATGCTACTGGATTGGCGGTAAAGAGTCGCTACTGTTTTATGATAACAAACCAAATTTTTAGTAAAGGCCTTAAAGACTAGTGACTTGGAGATGGCTTCATTTCTGTACTGAAGACATCTAGTACTTGCACTTCAGGTATGAAGGTATTTTTTATAAAATGCCAAAATCTCACCAAGACTCAAAAATTTGCTTCAGTTTTTGCAATGTTAAGTACAAAACTGAAGGAAGGAAAAATATACAAAATTTAGATTAAAACTATGACAGTCAAGATTTTGGCACATAAATGAATTTGACATACAAATTAAAAACCATGAGGCAAAATAGATTCTTGTTTTGGAAAATTTAACCCTCCCTATGTACTCCACTCAGATTTCTGATTCCCATTATTCTGACTGACTTAATTTTAGATAACAAAATAGATGATTTACTTGTCTATAGTTACTATCTGTCTTTTCAGCTAGAAGGCAGACCCTTGAGGTCTGTCCTTGTACAGTGATGAGTTGCTTGTTGAAAAATTGACTCTGTGCCACATCACATGGCTCCCAGGACCAGATCATGGTGCACAGGATAACAATCGTTGTAAATTATGTGCCATTTCTTAATTCCTAATGAATCTTAACTCCTCTCAAATATACAGTACGTCACAAAGCCATTCTCCAAAATTTTGTTTTCAGTGGTATGAATTCCCTGTTTCTAATATGTACTCAGCCACAAACCCCAGCCGTGCCTACCAGTGTGGCAGTTCCTCAACAAATACTTCCTGAAAGAGTAAACGGTGTATCAAAGTAAAACCATCAAACACAACACAGAAAACCTAAGATCGATTAAATAAATGAGAAATATATGCAGTGAGTTTAATAATGTATAGAAAAGAAAAATAACTTCATACAGGAGTCATTGAGAACGTTTTCATGGAAGATGTCAAATCATTGAAAAATAAAGTTTTGGTAAAACTTTATGTACCTTTCCATAATTATTTTTTGCCATATTCTTAAATTATCTCTACTGTTATTTAGTTACTATTTTACTTTACGTGACTCAAGTTTTTAGGTAAGCTTATATAAAAAAATCAATTTTATGCCTAAATGCTGGTATCATTTCTTTTTGTCTACTAGGTAAAAATGAAATAGACATACACTGTAAGCAAAACGTATCCACTGCTCAGCACCAAGAGTTTTGACCTGCTCTGTTTCTGAATTGGGCTGGTTCACCTTTCCTTAGGCAACCTGGCAAGGTTGGTTTAGCATAAAAATCGGTCAATGCATCCTACTACTGTAACAGAATGAAGGATAAAAATCACATTATCATCTCGATAAATGCAGAGGTAACAAATAACAAAATGCAATGCCCTTTCATGACACAAACTGTACACAAATTACATAAAGGAGGTACTTACTGCAACATAGTAAAGATCATGTATGAAAACCCATGCTAGCATTATACTTAATGGTGAAAAGTGGAAAGATTTTCTCTATGATATGCTCACTCTTAGTTGTCTTCTCTTGCCTGATTGTGATGGCTAAGACTTCCATTAGTATAGAGTATAAATGTCTTACCACAATAATTAAGTAAACAAGATGAGGTATATATTAACCAGTGTGATGTAAGAGTTCCTAATTCTAACAGCATCCCATAAATGCATTGATGTATACATGATCTATGTGTTTAGTATTTAATAAAAAAAATAAATAAATAAAGATGCTCAATCTTGTCATTTCTATCCAACATAATACTAGAAGTCCTAGCCAAAGTAATTTGACCAGGAAAGGAAATTGGAAAAGCATCTGAATCGGGAAGGAAGAAGGAAAATCATCTTTATTTGCAGATGACATAACAATATATCTAGAAAATCTTTAAGACCACACACACACAAAACCTGTTAGAGCTAACAAATGAATTTAGTCAATTTATAGGATGTAAAATCAATGTGAGAAAAATCAGTTACTAGTATAAACTAACAACAAATTAAATGTAAAGAAAATTGAAAAGCTAATTTTTGTTTTATAATAGCATCAAAAAGAATCAAATACTTAAGAATAACTTAGCAAAGAGATAAAAGACTTATACACTAAAAACTGTAAAACATCGTCAAAAGAAAATTAAAAAGACAACAAAAAATGGAAAGATATCTTTGTTTATGGAATGGAAGCCTTAATATTGTTAAAATATCCATATTACTCAAAGCAAATTCAATGCAATCCCTATCAAAACCACAACTGAAATTTTGCACAAATATAAAAGATCATTCTGCAATTTACATGGAAACACAAAGGGCTCTGAATAGTCAAAGCAATATTGAATAGGAAGAACAAAGCTGGAGGCCTTACACTTCCCGATTTCAAAATTTACCATAGGAACAATCATTAGAAAAGTGTGATATTATTATAAAAGCAGACATCTAGACCAATGGAACAGGATAGAGAGCCCCCAAATTAACACATGCATATACCGTCAATTGGCCTTTGAGAAAAGTACCACAAACACACAGAGGATAAATAAATGGTATTGGGAAAACTGGATATACACATACAAAAGTGGACCATTATCTCAAACCATACACAAAAACCAACTCTAAGTAGATTAAGGACTTAAACAAAAGACTTGAAACCATAAAACACTTGGAAGAGGCAGGAAGAAAAGCTTTTGGCATTGGAAATGACAATGGTTAGATATGACACTCAAGTCACAGAAAATAAAAAAAAAATAGAAAAGTGGGATTATATCAAACTAAAAAGTTTCTGCATATCAGAAAAACTAAAAAAAAAAAAAAAGAAAAGGCAATGGTAGAAAATATTTGTGAGTCATTTCTAATAAAGAGTTAGTTAACAAAATATATAAAGAACACCTACAACTCAATAGCAATATATATATATATATATATATATATATATATATCCTACTAAAAGTAAAGGACTTGAACAGACATTCCCCCAAGAAAACACACAGATGGTCAACAGGTGTATGAAAGAGTCAGCTTCTTTAAGTGTTGGCAAGGATGTGAAAAAAGAATATCCTTCTACAGTTGATGGTAATCTAAATTATGAAGCCTTTATGGAAAACAGTATGGTGGATCCTCAAAATATTAAAAGTAAAACTACTGTATGGTCCAGCCATCTCACTTTTGGGTATATATCCAAAGGAATTGAACTCAGGATCTCAATAGCATATCTGCACTCCCATGATTATTGCAGTATTTTTCGATATTTTGCCAAGACATAGAAATAACCAAAATACTAATATGTAGCTTGTCAAATGAATGGGTAAAGAATACGTGAAAAGAAGGAAATCCTGCAATCTTGACAACACGGATAAAACTTGAGCACATTGTGGTAAGTGAAACTAGCTGGACGCAAGCATGATCTTGTGTACACATAGGGGGAATCTCAGACAAACTCACACATAGATCCTTACTCTCCTTAATTTTTCTAGCGCTAGAGTAGTTTGTGGTACGAGTGCCTGGCTCATAAAGGCAAAATCATTATTTTAATTTTTGTTACTTGATTTTGTATGTTCCTAATGAATTCATTGTTTCATATCACTTCTGGTGTCTGAACGTATTTCTGTTATCCCATGGTGAAGCATGGGAAGGAACAATAACCCTACTCTTCATTTAGAAAGTTTCTCAGTTTGGGTTTTCCTGATGTTTCACTATCAGTCAATTAATGTTATGTACTTTGGGCACAAATGCCATGGAAATGATTCTATATTCTTTCTACTGTTGATAAGTGTTATGATTGGTAATGTTAATTAAATTGCTTTGCCAGTTTTATGAAATTCATCCACTGTAAAGTAATTATGTTTCCTTTTTGAATTATAACTAATTTGTGAAAGAGAAATTTGCAATATGTAAATATCCTCATTGAACTTGTCTCACTAGTTCTATCTGGACAGTATTGATTCATGGTTAAATCAGCAATTTCTAGGTGGTTGTAAAATGATGATTTTATAGTTTTATTTTTATTTTCCTCATGTATTTATACCAGCAGTTCTCAACCTGTGGGTCGCAACTCACAGGAACTGTATTAAAAGGCAGCGGCATTAGGAAGTTTGAGAACCACCGATTTATATATTCATTTATACTAGTATGGAATCATAAAAGCTTATTTTATGTTACAAATATTCTGTGATTTCCACTAAAAGTCACAGATAATAATTTTAGAATTTTAAAGTTGCCCTTCCATTCTACTATAACTGGGCTCCTTTTAATTCCCTAGTTATTTTAATTTGGGTAAAATTGCAAAAGTCAGACATACAGGACAATTCTTTTCTCACTATGATAAATGTGTAGAAAATCTGTTCTTTTGTACTTCTTTTTTCTTTCTAAGATACTGTCTCTGAAAATGTTATTTGATTTAGGAAAAGGGTATACATTTTCGATACCAGTGTTCTGTTTGATTTGTTAGGCAACAACAGTTGTTCCATGAGTATCATTAAAAATATTAGTGACACTTTTTTTTGTCATACATACAAAATAACTAAATAGTATGCAAAGCTCACGATTAATCAGCCACAAACGTCGTGCATACCCACGGGCAATTACTGTATATTCTGAATGTCAGCCTGGCGTGTGTCTTTCTTCATTGTTGCATGTGATTTTTTGAAAACCTAATTTAGATTAAAGCTTTATTATCCTGGAAGGTGGAGGGCAAAGGGAGCCTTAATATTACTCCAACCCTGATAGCTATGGATTTCAATATCTATTACTCTCTAGGCAGGTGCTCTTTCCTTACATACAATAAAAGCTAATAATTCACTAATGTACAAAACATGACAGCAGGCACAGCCTGGGACTCCATCTATTAAGGTGTAAGATGGCCCCAGCATACCAGCCACACAAAATCCAACATAGCCTATGACCCTTCCCTGGGAAACAATGTTCTCTCCTCTGTCACATCTCAGCTGTCACTCGCTATGGCTGGAACAAACAATTTACAGTAATAAGACCATAGTTGCCACAAATCCTACATTTTCCCCTCACATCAGCCCCCAACTTGATTTTACCTCACTTGATAAGTTGTTCATTTCTAGCTGCTATTGAATTGAAATCGAGACAGCTGACAGAATTGCCCAGCCATTGTGTCAAACCCTATCTCCTACCTGGGCCAGACAACTAGGTCTGAGCAGCTTTACCAAGAGGATGAGATGACCACATTTGGATGACTGTTATTTAATAAGTTTTTTGGTAACTGTTTCAACTGAATGCAAGTAGACAAAGATTATTATGACTGATGGTATGGACAGACAGACTACGGTGTAGGTAGGATTTGGAGACTGAGGAGGCTCAAGGAAATCAGGGGAGATGAAGGGACTACAGTGAGTAGAGCAGAGAGGAGAAAACACACTTGGACTTTTAGATTTGTATTTCTTGCAGGCAGCACAAACTCAGTATTTCCTGAACTGAATGCATTCTCCCTCCTCCCGAGGCTCTTTCTCTTGGAGCTTTCTGTGTCTGAGAATCCAACATCTGACCTATGGTCTATTGTTAGTAGACCGAGAGTCATCTTAGTTAAAGCTATATTGCTCTTTATCTCCCATCTTTCATATTTTTCAGTCAGACAACAAGGCCAATTATATTGTCTGAAAGAACCTTCACATATTTTTCCTTGGCTTAACTTTACACATACATCCATAGTTTTATTGCTAACTGTAACAACTCTTTCTACTCCTTTGATAGAAAGTCAAATAGCATATTTTCTCACTTTCTATGTGGGAGCCCAACAACGTGTACACCCAGTCATAGAGAGCGGAATAATGGACATTTGAAACTTGGAAGGATGAGATAGTATGAGAATGCGTTGGGAGTGTGGGACAAAAAAATGACTTAATAGATACAATGTACACAATTAAGATGACAATTATACTAAAAGCCCAAACTTGGCCACTGTGCACAATCTCTATATTACAAAACTGTACTTGTAATCCCTAAATCAATATAATTTTTGTTTGTTTTTGAGACAGAGTTTCACTTTGTTGCCCCTGGTAGAGTGCCGTGGTGCCACAGCTCACAACAACCTCAAACTCTTGAGCTTAAGTGATTCCCTTGCCTCAGCCTCCCAAGTAGCTGGGACTACTGGCTCCACCGCAAGGCCCGACTATATTTTTGTTGTAGCTGTTGTTGTTTAGCAGGCCTGGGCAGGGTTTGAACCCACCAGCCCTGGAATATGTGGCCAGCGCCCTAACCATTGAGCTATGGGTGCCGAGCTGAATATAAATATATATATTTATATTTACCATTATCTTGTAACTATTCTGTATATAGTAAAAATAATACTCCATGCATTATTGAACAAAAGTATGCTAATCTTTTTTTCTGGTCTATCTTCTCCCCAAATTAGCTGATCAACTGGCTTCTCTGCCTGAACCTCCCAGATGAGAAGAACCACACTCTGGGAGCCAGAGCCACATGTTTCTTCCCTAAGAATAGTAAATGAGTGTTTTCAGATTATACACTCTTAAACTCATCATCTCCAATCTCAATCATGCCCTTAATTCTTCCAAATGATCCTGTGAAGGTATTCTGTCTACTATACCCTCAGAAGGAAATTTCTGAAGCCATGTATCCTGGTTTTAAATCTTGACTCTATTACTCACCAGCCATGCAACTTTGTGAAGGCTATTGAATCATCCGTGTGCCCATCTTTTCTCATTCATTAAATGAGGATGATATATTGCCCTAGTATTGAATGATTTATTTCAAATAAAATATTTATTTTTATTTTTTTATTAAATCATAGCTGTGTACATTAATGTGATCATGGGGCACCATACACTAGTTTCATAGACAGTTTGACACATTTTCATCATATTGGTTAACATAGCCTTCCTGGCATTTTCTTAGTTATTGTGCTAAGACATTTACATTCCACATTTACTAAGTTTCATATATACCCTTGTAAGATGCACTGCAGGTGTAATCCCACCAATCCTCCCTCCCTCTGCCCACCTCCCCCCTCCCTCCCCTCCCTTTCCCCCTTCCCTCTATTCTTAGGTTGTAACTGGGTTATAGCTTTCCTGTGAGAAAAAGTATCCAATGTACTCAGCCCTACTATGAAACTAATTTATGGCTTTCAAATAAAATATTTAAAACACAGCTGTGCATAAAGTCAACATGATAAGGATGACATCTTTTATTATTTGCAATCATCAATATTTCTTCCTCTCTGGCTTCTCCTCATTCAAATTTAAACATACATATGTTTTTCCCACCTGAAAAAAACTCTTCCTTTTTCCTACACATACCTCCAGTAAACATTGTTTCTTTTATGCTTTCCATAGCCCAGTACCTCCTGTCTGTGTTCACAATATTCAACCATTTACTTCCTCCCATTAGCATCACATACACACGTTTGCTTGCAAGCATTGTAATCTGGATGCAGAGTATAACAAACTACTGAACTACTTGGCTAAGATCAACAAAAACTTCTGCCCTACATAACCCTTGCTGCTTTGACCTCTCTGTATTATTTGGCACTGTTAAAACATTTTCTTCTTCTTGTATGCTGTCCTAGTTTTCGTTCTCCTTCAGGGCCCATTTTTTCCCTGCCTCTGTCTTAAATAATGATGTTCCCTGAGGTTCTTTCCTAAGCCACCTTTTCTTCTAATCATGTTAATTCAATCTCCTCTCACAGCTTCAAAAACCATCTAGAGATGGCTCTTAAATCTGTATCTCTATTTTGTAATCATTCTCAGAGTTAATGACTCATATAGCCACATGCCTACTGGGCATCCCTGCTTAGCCCTCTAGCTCAAAAGTCATCATTTCCACCGTGAAGAACTTTCCTCAAATTCCGTGAATGTCACATCCTTCCTCCCAGGTGGACCCAGAATACTGGATATAATGTATGACTCATCCTTCTGTTTTTCTACTCCCTACATCTCATCAATTATTACTAATTTCCAATTACTCCTGAGCAGCATCCTTTCAGTTGGCTCATCTTTATCTCCACTGCTATAATTTTAGTCAAAGCCACCACAATTTCTTATCTAGACAAGAACCTCAGCTTTTACTTGGTATTTCTGCCTCCAGCTTTGTCCCCTTCACTTTTCTCCCCATTTTGACATCAGAGTGCCTCTTTTAATTCAAAACTCACTGCTGCCATCTCCTCCTATCCTACTGAACACCTTTCAGTAGCTCCTCATCAATGTAAAGAAAAGTCCAGCCTTCTTCTCATGTGCAGTCTTGTAGGATCTAGTCCCTGCCTACTGCTCCAGTTTCATTGCTCCCCATTTGCATTTCCAGTTATTCTCTAACCCTACTGCACCCTTTTTAAAACTCCCCAGACATAATTTTGCCTCCAAACCTAGTCATATACCATTGCCTCATTCTAGAACAGTCTTCACATGGCCAATCCTCACTGAGTTGCTATACTTATTTGCTCCCATAAGGAAATACTACAGACTGAAGTGACTAAGCAGCAGACATTTGCTTTCTCACAAGCTCTGGAGGCTGGAAGTCCACAGTGAAGGTTCCAGCAAGTTTGCTTTCCTCTGGCTATTGACTTCTGTTGTTGCACCTCTGTATACACACACACAGGGACCTCTCAGTGTTTCTATTTTTTTCCTTCTTATAAGGACACCAGTCATATTGAATCAGAGCCATACTAACAACCTTATTTTATTTTATTTATTTTTTATTTTTTTATTAATATTAAATCATAGCTGTGTACATTAATGTGATCATGGGGCACCATACACTGGTTTTATAAACAGTTTGACATATTTTCATCACACTGGTTAACATAGCCTTCCTGGCATTTTCTTAGTTATTGTATTAAGACAATTATATTCTACATGTACTAAGTTTCACATGTACCCTTGTAAGACGCACCGCAGGTTTAATCCCACCAATCACCCTCCCTCTGCCCATCCTCCCCCCTTCCCCATATTCTTAGGTTATAACTGGCTTATAGCTTTCATATGAAAGCCATAAATTAGTTTCATACTAGGGCTGAGTACGTTGGATACTTTATCTTCCATTCTTGAGATACTTTACTAAGAAGAATATGTTCCAGCTCCATCCATGTAAACATGAAAGAGGTAAAGTCTCCATCTTTCTTTAAGGCTGCATAATATTCCATGGTGTGCATATACCACAATTTATTAATCCATTCGTGGATCGATGGGCACTTGGGCTTTAACATTCTGATGCAAATATCTTTGTTTTAATGTGATTTTTGGTCTTCTGGGTATATACCTAGTAAAGGAATTATAGGATTGAATGGCAAATCAATTTTTAGAGCTCTAAATGTTCTCCAAAAATCTTTCCAAAAGGAATGTATTAACTTGCTTTCCCACCAGCAGTGTAGAAGTGTTCCCTTTTCTCCACATCCACGCCAACATCTCTGGTCTTGGGATTTTGTGATATGGGCTAATCTTACTGGAGTTAGATGGGTATCTCAGGGTAGTTTTGATTTGCATTTCTCTGATGATTAAAGATGATGAGCATTTTTTAATATGTCTGTACGCTGTGCACATGTCTTCTTCAGAGAAGTTTCTCTTCAAGTCTCTTGCGCAGCCTGCAATGGGATCACTTGTTCTTTTCTTGCTTATATGTTTGAGTTCTCTCTGGATTCAGGTTATTAAACCTTTGTCGGAGACGTAACCTGCAAATATCTTCTCCCATTCTGAGGGCTGTCTGCTTGCTTTACTTACTGTGTTCTTGGTTGTGCAGAAGCTTTTTAGTTTGATTAGGTCCCAGTAGTGTATTTTTGAAGCTGCTTCACTTGCATGGGGTGGTCCTCCTCATAAAATATTCACCCAGACAGATTTCTTCAAGAGTTTTCCCTGCACTCTCTTCTAGTATTTTTATAGTTTCATGTCTTAAGTTTAAATCTTTAATCCAGTGAGAGTCTTTTCCCCACTGGATGTTTTTAATTGGCTTATCAAAGATCAAATAACGGTAAGTAGCTGGGTTCATCTCTTGGTTCTCTATTCTGTTCCAGACATCTACTTCTCTGTTTGTGCCAGTGCAATGCTGTTTTGATCACTATCCATTTATAGTATAGTCTGAGGTCTGGTAGTGTAATTCTTCCTGCTTTGTTTTTATTTCTGAGTAATGTCTTGGCTATTCAAGGTTTTTTCTGATTCCATATAAAACGAAGTATTATTTTTTCAAGATCTTTAAAGTATGACACTGGAGCTCTAATAGGGATTGCATTAAAATTGTATATTGCTTTTGGCTAGTATAGACATTTTAACAATGTTGATTCTTCCCAGCCATGAGCATGGTATGTTTTTCCATTTTTTAATGTTTTCAGTTGTTTCTTTTCTTAGAGTTTCATAGTTCTCTTTATAGACATTTTTCACGTCCTTTGTTAGATTAACTCCCAAATATTTCATCTTCTTTGGCACTACTGTGCATGGAATAGAGTCCTTAACTGTTTTTTCACCTTGACTATTGTTGGTATATATAAAGACTACCGATTTATGAATGTTGATTTTGTAACTTGAGATGCTGCTGTATTCCTTGATCACTTCTAAGAGTTTTGTAGTAGAATCCCTGGTGTTTTCCAGATATACAATCATATCATCTGCAAAGAGCAAAAGTTTGATCTCTTCTGACCCTATATGGATACACTTGATCCCCTTTTCTTCCCTAATTGTGATGTCTAAAACTTCCATTACAATGTTAAATAGCAGTGGAGACAATGGGCAGCCTTATCTGGTCCTGATCTGACTAGAAATGATTTCAATTTAACTCCACTCAATACAATATTGGCTGTGGGTTTGCAGTAGATGTCCTCTATCAGTTTAAGAAATGTCCCTTCTATACCAATTTTCTTAAGTATTCTGATCATGAAGGGATGCTGGATATTATCAAAAGCTTTTTCTGCATCAATAGAGAGAATCGTGTGGTCTTTGTTTTTTAATTTATTTATGTGCTGAATTATACTTACAGATTTACGTATATTGAATCAGCCTTGAGACCCTGGGAGAAAACTGACTTGGTCATGATGTATAATGTGTTTGATGTGTTGCTGGATTCTGTTTGTTAGGATCTTGTTGATTATCTTTGATATTCATTAGTAATATTAGTCTATAATTTTCTTTTCTTGTTGGGTCTTTTCCTGGTTTGGGGATCAGGGTGATGTTTGTTTCTTAGAACGTGTTGGATAGTCTTCCTTCTTTTTCTAAATTTTGGAACAGATTGAGTAATATAGGTACTAATTCCTCTTTAAAGGTTTGGTAGAATTCTGACATGAAGCCATCTGGTACTGGGCTTTTCTTTTTAGGGAGGTTTTGTATGGTTGATGTTATTTCTGAACTTGATATGGGCCTGTTCAACATTTCCACTTGATTCTGGCTAAGTCTGGAAGGTGACGTGCTTCCACGTATTGGTTAATTTCCTTCAGATTTTCATATTTCTGAGAATAAAGTTTCTTGTAATATTCATTAAGGATTTTTTGAATTTCTGAAGAGTCTATTGTATTTTATCTTTGTCATTTCTGATTGATGAAATTAGAGATTTTACTCTTTTTTTCCTGGTTAGGTTAGCCAAAGGTTTATCTATTTCATTGACCTTTTCAAAAAACCAACTTTTTGATTTATTGATCTGTTGTATAATTGTTTTGTTTTCAATGTCATTTAATTCTGCTCTAATTTTGGTTATTTCTTTTCTTATACTGGGTTTGGGGTTGGAATGTTCTTCCTGTTCCAGTTGCTTGAGAGGTCCCATTAAGTTGTTAACTTCCTCTCTTTCCGTTCTCTTGAGGAAGGCTTGCAGTGCTATAAATGTCCCTCTTACGACTGCCTTTGTGGTATCCCAGAGGTTCTGATAATTCATGTCTTCATTGTTCTTGATCTCATCTCTGACCCAGCTATCATTCAGCATAAGGTTACTTAACTTCCATGTTTTTGTATGAGTATGCAGGCTCCTGTTGTTACTGAGTTCAACTTTTATTCCATGGTGGTCTGAGAGGATGCAAGGAATTATTTCTATTCCTTTAAATTTACTTAGGTCAGACTTGTGACCTAAGATGTGATCAATTTTGGAGTATGTTCCATGGGCTGATGAGAAGTATGTGTATTCAGTTTTGTTGGGATGAAATGTTTGTAGATGTCTGCTAAATCCAAATGTTGGATGATTAAGTTTAAATCTAAAATTTCTTTGCTAACCTTCTTATTGGAGGATCTATCCAACACTGCCAAAGGAGTGTTGAAATTTCTGACTATTATGGAGCTGGAGGAAATCAAGTTGCTCATGTCTGTTAGAGTTTCTCTTATAAATTGAGGTGCATTCTGGTTGGGTGCATAAATATTCATAATTGAAATCTCATCATATTGAGTATTACCCTTAACAAATATGAAATGACCATTCTTATCCTTCCTTACTTTTGTTGGTTTAAAGCCAATTGTGTCTGCTAATAGAATTGCAATGCCTGCTTTTTTCTGGGTACCATTTGCTTGAAATATGGACGACCATCCTTTCACCCTGAGTCTGTATTTATTTTTTAAGGTAAGATGTGACTCTTGTATGTAGCAAATATCTGGCCTGAGTTTTTGTATCCAGTCAGCTAACCTGTGCCTCTTTAGAGGACAGTTTATGCTGTTCACATTAATGGAGAATATTGATAAGTCTGGTAAAATTTTGGGTATCAAGTTTTTCGAAAGTCCAGTGGACACTTTTAATCCTTTCGCCACTGTGGTAGTTGGAATTTGATCAAAGTTTATGAGTGAGTTTATTTTTGTGGTAGAGGATTGGGCTGGTCATTATGGAGGATAGGTCTGAGAATATCCTGAAGAGCTGGTTTGGTTATGGCAAATTTCTTCAACATATGAATGTCATTAAAGTATTTAATTTCTCCATCATAAATGAAACTCAGTTTAGCTGGATACAGGATCCGGGGTTGAAAGTTATTTTGTTTTAGGAGATTAAAAGTCAATGATCCTCCTCTTCTGGTTTGAAAAGTTTCAGCAGAGAGATCTGAAGTCAATCTAATATTCTTCCCTTTGTAGGTAATGAATTTCTTATATCTGTCTGCTTTCAGAATTTAACACTAGTGAAGTTAATTATGATATGCCTGGGGGATGTGTTATTCAGATTGAGTCGTGCTGGGGTTCTGAAACTGTCTGCTATTTGAATTTCAGAATTTCTTGGCATGTCTGTAAAATTCTCTTTCATAATTTCATGGAGAAGGGCCTCTGTGCCTTGCGATGCCACTTCATCACTTTCAGGGATTCCAATGAGGCGGATATTAGTCTTCTTCGAATTATCCCAGAGCTCTCTGAGAGAATGATCTGTTTTTGCTGTCCATTTCTCTTCCTCTTTGAGAGTTTGGGAGTGTTCAAAAGCTTTGTCTTCAATGTCAGAAATCCTTCCTTCTGCTTGTTCCACGCTGTTACTGAGGGATTCTTCTGTATTTTTCAGATCCTTGAGGGCTGCAAATTCTTGCTTCAGTGCATCAAAATCTTTGGTGGTTTTGTCTTTAAATTCATTGAATTCTTGAGGCAACTTTTGAATTTCTCCTCGAATTTCTAATTCTGACTTTTGGATTGCTCTTCGAATGTCTACTTCCAAATTGTCCTCCATTCTATTAATATTGTTTGCAATCCAAATTCTGAATTCAATTTCTGACATCTCAGCCAGCTGTTTATGAATGAGATCTTCAGTTACATCTGCATATTTTTCCTGAGGGGGGTTGATCTATTCTGGTTATTTATGTTACCAGAGTTTTTCCACTGATTCCACCCCATGATTATTTTATGCCATTTGACTTTTCCCCTGGAGCTTTGTTGAGGACCCATACATTGCTATAGACTGAGAAACTGGGGAACTATATGGTGTGGTGGGGCTAAGTGGTTCTCTCTTGTTTTCAGCTGGTCTCTGTTCTACCCTAGTGAAACAGTTACTCTGTGTTGAAGTCTCAGCTGTGGAGAAATACCAGCAATTAAGTCACCCCACCACCCATAGGCAACAATTGGAAAAGGAAAATCAAACCTTCCTACAACCACACACCCAGGGCACCACTTGAATTGTCCTCAGGTGATTGGCTCAGTTCAAAAGGTCCAAATGAATTGTCTCAGTCAGCACCTGTCTCAGGTGTGAGAGTTTTAAAGATCTCTGGGAACTGGATCACAGGGGTCTGGTAACAACTCAAATATTACTTGCTCCGGTGCTCCATGAAGTCAGGAGGACCCACCCAGCAAATAGAGTAGTCTGGGAGGGTTGATGCCTCCTTCCCCACCTTGCACCTCTGTCACACCCAGTCACTGATATTCCCGCAGGGCTGTTACTCAGTTCCCTCCCGTGAGCAAATACTCAAGGGGTTTGCACCTACCTCAATCACAAGGAAATCTGTATGTGCTCAACCAAGCCACTGCTCTCTGCATCTATCCAGCAGGGGGTGGTGAGGCCTGACAACCTCAGGTGCTTGATGGAGGCTGGGGGGTGTTCACTCAGTTCCAGCCCTGCCCCTGATTGATGTTACTGACAGAACAGAACAACTTTGTGGGAATTTTTTTCTGTCCCTGCTAAATTCCTCTGCAGAAGAGAAGCTGTTTTGAGTTACCAGAACCGTGCCTCAGGCCCTGTCTTTACTCCTGCGGGTTTGTATTCATAGCACGGTCAGCTCTAACTTTCTGACTTCCTTTGTCTATAGGCTGATGATCCCCTGAGGCTGGGTGCATCTTAGGCTCAGTAAAGCGGTCCTCTAGGTCAGCCCCATCCTGGGAATTTCCCAGCTCTGCATGTGCATTTTCTAGTCCCCACACTCCACCCAGGCCGGTACCGCCACAGGCAAACCCTTTACTCATGAGGCCTGTGTTTCAGTGCCAGATTTGTTCCGCAGTGGTTGCCAGCTGAGAAGATGCCCAGCCTCCTCTGGCTGCCCAGGGAGACAGGGGTTGTGGCTTCAGAATATCCAGGGGTGGGCCGTATTGTTGCCCAAAATGGCTGCTGTTCTGCGCCTCAGGGCACTGCCGCTCCCATGTGGTTCCCTCTCAGCCAACTGTCATCTCCTCACTCCTGTGCCCCAGAATCAGCACTGACCAGCTGCAGTCCAGGCCCTGTCCACACCCTGCACGTGGATAAACACAATGGCCTTCCCCATGCACACACCATCTCAAGATGAAGAGACTCTGAGCAAGGTGTGGGGGAAAGGATAACACATCCTCCACGAATTGCCATGGGTTCAGCTACCCAGAAGGTCCAACAACCTTATTTTAATTTAAGTACTTCATTAAAGCCCCCATCTCCAAATAGAGTTATATTCTGAGGTTTCCTGTATTAGAGCTTCAACATATGAATTTTATGAAAACACATTTCAGACCACAACTCTGGCTAATGCATGTGCAGACATCAAATTTCCCCTTCAATGTAAATTTTTTGAAAATGTTTCCATTAATCTTCCAAATACAATTTATATGCCCTTTAGTGGGCATTCTCACAACAACTTGGAATCTCCCTATCAAAGGACACCCTATGTTCTCTGCCTCTCCTACTGTATTTTCAACAATGTAAATGCAAAACTCGTACATTTTTGGTCAATATACTGTGTACAGAACTTAATACAGTAAGTAGCACATAAAAATCACGGAATTAATTCATGAGTGATTATGTATGTGTCTTCATAACCCTTTTCTCTGTGGCCTTGCCTTTTTCTATGCAGCCTCATCATTCGCCAGTGTCCATGGAGATGGCAAGGGAAAATTAAATCACAGTTCTCTAAATTTATTCCATTTTCTATTAATGCTGATATTCTTTTTTTGCTTATTCCTGCTTGAAATTTCCTCTTTGAATTCCCTCTTCACTTTTGTAACATTTCCTAATCCTTCAGGGTTGAACTTTTCTGGGAATCTTGAGTATCTACAGTAAATACCAATACTTCCTCTTCTGGGCTTGCTTCTTTTATAAAATTAATCACCTCTGCTAGATTGTCTACTCCTTCGGAAAAGTGATCTCCTATCACATGTTTGATTTCATAATCAAATTCAGCAGACTAGTTGGCAAATTGAAGATTAATACTCATGTTTGGAACAAATATGACAGACAAGCTAATTGTAGAGACAGTTATGATGATCTGTTGAAACTGAGAAGAAAACATTTTGGTTACTTTTTTAGATGCTAAGTATTGTGGGGGAGCAAGGCCGATGCGCTGTGTGCAGCAGAAGGAGCAAGGAGTTCACTGTAGGTGCAGTACAGAGAATGAGGGGGAAGATTGGAAGGGGTGAGGTAGGAGAAGCAATGGGACTCATAAAGCACAGCAATGTTGGCAACTGACAAGACTTAGGCTTTTTGAGTAAAATGGAATGCAGGGGATTTTGATAGTAGATACGTTATGAGATGAGGGTGAAAGTGAGGAGAGGAAAGGTGGGGCAAAGACAGAAAACACCAGTGAAAAGACCCTGGTGATAACCTGTGTGAGAGGTGATGTATTAGGAAGAAGCCTATTAAGGATGGTAAGAAGTGGTTGGAGTCTGCATATATTGACAGGAGAGCCAACAGGATTATTGACCAGGAGGATATGGAGATGTGAGCAAAGCAATGAATAACCTTGATGGATGTATTTGTTCATGTATAACATATGTCACTCAATGTCTGAGAAACTTTGTAGATAGTCCAATATTAACTTATTTGGTGACTAGACCAACTTTTAAAATGTATGCTACAAGAAAGCTGATGATTCTGGGGAGCCAGAAATATATTTTAAGACGGTTAAAATGACAAACATTGGAGTCCTTTGAAGAGAGGAAAAAGAAACTATATTGGTATAGTGTAGAAATATGTGTTCAGATAGAACTAATTATAGTTTCGGGATCATGTGGAGAAAATGATGATGGAAATTATTTTTAAAATAGTTTTAAAAATTAGAAAAAATTAATACAACAATGTCAAGTATTTCTTGACATAAGGGAAGAGTAAATTGAAAAGTTCAATAAAAAATTATGTTCTTAAAAACAACCCAATGAAAATTTATCTATACAACCAATTAAATTATATGTTGTTTATTTGCATGAAGGATAAACAAGTTATCTATAATTTACTGAAGGAATACTTTACACTTAAAAAGAAATATATAGCTCAAGAATTTATCCCTCTAAAATGAATATGTAGAAACCTCATTTTCTCATCTTCCAAAGAAAACTAATTAAGTGGTAAATAGAAATAATATTGTGAAGTATATGTTTAGTAAAAATATGTTCAGATCTTTTATTTATATAGTAGTAATAGTAATATATTTTTAGAAGAGTATTATTATAACCTGAATGTTTTTTGTGAAAGTTCATTTTATTTTTGATACATTATTTACTGTGACAGATTGATTTCAATAAAATAATTTTAGTTCTCCTCACTTCTTTAATAGATATTTTCATTTTTTTATTATTAAATCATAGCTGTGTACATTAATGTGATCATGGGGCACCATACACTGGTTTTATAGACCGTCTGACACATTTTCATCACACTGGTTAACATAGACTTCCTGGCATTTTCTTAGTTCTTGTGTTAAGACATTAATATTTTACATTTACTAAGTTTCACATGTACCCTTGTAAGATGCACCGTAGGTGTCATCCCACCAATCACCCTCCCTCCGCCCATCCTCCCCCTCCCTCCCCTCCCTCTCCCCTTCCCCATATACTTAGGTTATAACTGGGTTATAGCTTTCATATAAAAGCCATAAATTAGTTTCATAGTAGGGCTGAGCACATTGGATACTTTATCTTCCATTCATGAGATACTTTACTGAGAAGAATATGTTCCAGCTCCATCCATGTAAACATGAAAGAGGTAAAGTCTCCATCTTTCTTTAAGGCTGCATAATATTCCATGGTGTGCATATACCACAATTTATTAATCCATTCATGGATGAATGGGCACTTGGGCTTTTTCCATGACTTAACAATTATGAATTGGGCTGCAATAAACATTCTGGTACAAATATCTTTGTTATAATGTGATTTTTGGTCTTCTGGATATATACCTAGTAGAGGAATTATAGGATTGAATGGCAGATCTATTTTTAGATCTCTAAGTGTTCTCCAAACATCTTTCCAAAAGGAATGTATTAATTTGCATTCCCACCAGCAGTTTAGAAGTGTTTCCTTTTCTCCACATCCACGCCAACATCTCTGGTCTTGGGATTTTGTGATATGGGCTAATTTTACTGGAGTTAGATGATATCTCAAAGTAGTTTTGATTTGCATTTCTCTGATGAGTAAGGGTGATGAGCATGTTTTCATATGTCTGTAGGCCATGCACCTGTCTTCTTCAGAGAAGTTTCTCTTCAAGTCCCTTGCCCAGCCTGAGATGGGATCACTGGTTCTTTTCTTGCTTTACGTTTGAGTTCTCTGTGGATTCTGGTTATTAAACCTTTGTCAAAGATATAACCTGCAAATATCTTCTCCCATTCTGAGGGCTGTTTACTTGCTTTACTTACTGTGTTCTTGGCTGTGAAGAAGCTTTTTAGTTTGATCAAGTCCCAATAGTGTATTTTTGAAGCAGCTTCAATTGCCCGAGGGGTCCTTCTCATAAAAAAACTCACCCAACCTAATTTCTTCAAGGGTTTTCCCTGCACTCTCCTCTAGTATTTTTATAGTTTCATGTCTTAGGTTTAAATCTTTAATCCAGTGAGAGTCTATCTTGGTTAATGGTGAGAGGTGTGGGTCCAGTTTCAGTCTTCTACAGGTTGCCAGCCAGTTCACCCAGCACCATTTGTTAAATAGGGAATCTTTTCCCCCCTGAATATTTTTAATTGGCTTGTCAAAGATTAAATAACGGTA
This sequence comes from Nycticebus coucang, assembly GCF_027406575.1. Taxonomy (NCBI): domain Eukaryota; kingdom Metazoa; phylum Chordata; class Mammalia; order Primates; family Lorisidae; genus Nycticebus; species Nycticebus coucang. Next base: position 114,073,992 of record NC_069787.1, on the reverse strand, counting down.
ATTAGCTGGATTCATCTCTTGGTTCTCTATTCTGTTCCAGACATCTACTTCTCTGTTTTTGTGCCAGTACCATGCTGTTTTGATCACTATCGATTTGTAGTATAGTCTGAGGTCTGGTAGCGTGATTCCTCCAGCTTTGTTTTTATTTTTGAGTAATGTCTTGGCTATTTGAGGTTTTCTCTGATTCCATATAAAACGAAGTATTGTTTTTTCAAGATCTTTAAAGTATGACAGTGGAGCTTTAATGGGGATTGTGTTGAAATTATATATTGCTTTGGGTAGTATGGACATTTTAACAATGTTGATTCTTCCCAACCATGAGCATGGTATATTTTTCCATTCGTTAACATTCTCAGCTATCTCTTTTCTTAGAGTTTCATAGTTCTCTTTATATAGATATTTCACGTCCTTTGTTAGATAAACTCCCAAGTATTTCATCATGTCTTAAGTTTAAATCTTTAATCCAGTGAGAGTCTATCTCAATTAATGGTGAAAGGTGTGGGTCCAGTTTCAGTCCTCTACAGGTTGCCAGCCAGTTCACCCAGCACCATTTGTTAAATAGGGAATGTTTTCCCCACTGAATGTTTTTAATTGGCTTGTCAAAGATTAAATAACAGTAAGTAGCTGTGTTTATCTCTTGGTTCTCTATTCAGTTCCATATATCTACCTCTCTGTTTTTGTGCCAGTACCATGCTGTTTTGATCATATCGATTTATAGTATAGTCTGAGGTCTGATAGTGTGATTCCTCCTGCTTTGTTTTTATTTCTGAGTAATTTCTTGGCTTTTTGAGTTTTTTTATGATTCCATATAAAATGAAGTATTATTTTTTTAAGATCTTTAATGTATGACAGTGGAGCTTTAATAGGGATTGCATTAAAATTTTGTATTGCTTTGGGTAATATGGACATTTTAACAATGTTGGTTCTTCCCAGCTATGAACATGGTATGCTTTTCCATTTATTAACATTTTCATCTATTTCTTTTCTTAGAGTCTTATTTGGGTTGAGTTGTACTGGGTTCTGAAAATGCTATCTGAATTTCAGAATCTCTTGGCATGTCTTGAAAATTCTCTTTCATAATTTCATGGAGAAGGGCCTCTGTGCCTTGCAAAGCTACCTCATTGCTTTCAGGGATTCCAATGAGGCAGATATTAGCCTTCTTCGAATTATCCTAGAGGTCTCTGAAAGAATGATCTTTTTTTCTCTCCATTTCTCTTCCTCTTTGAGAGTTTGGGAGTGTTCAAAAGCTTTGTCTTCAATGTCAGAAATCCTTTCTTCTGTCTGCTCCACTCTGTTACTGAGGGATTCTACTGTATTTTTCATATCTTTGAGGACTGCAAATTCTTGCTTCAATGTGTCAAAATCTTTGGTGGTTTTGTCTTTAAATTCATTGAATTCTTGAGACAACTTTTGAATTTCTCCTTGAATTTCTATTTCCAACTTTTGAATTGCTCCTCGAATTTCTAATTCCAAATTTTCCTCCATTCTGTTAATCTTGTTTGCAATCCAAATTCTGAATTCGATTTCTGACATCTCAGCTATCTGTTTATGAATGGGGTCTTCAGTCACATCTGCCAAATGTTTCTTGTGTGTGTGGGGGGTTTGATCTACTCTGGTTATTCATGTTACCAGAGTTTTTCCATTGATTCCACCCCATGATTATTTTAAACCATTTGACTTTTCACCTGGAGCTTTGCTGAGGACCTGTACAATGCTACAGCCTGAGAAACTGGGGATCTGTTTGGTGTGGTGCGGCTAAGTGGCTCTGTCTTATTTTCAGCTGGTCTCTGTCTGACCTTAGTGAAACACTTACTCTGGGTTTAAGTCTCAGGTATGGAGAAATACCAGGAATTAAGTCACCCCAACCCCCACAGGCAACAATTGGAAAAGGAAAATCAAACCTTCCTAAAACCACACACCCAGGGCACCACTTGGATAGTCCTTGGGTGATTGTCTCAGTTCAAATGTCCAAATCCATTCTCTCAGTCAGCACATGTCTCAGGTGGAAGAGTTTAAAAGGTCTCTGGCAACTAGATCACAGGGGTCTGCTGAAAACTCAAATATGACTTGCTTTGGTGCTCCATGAAGTCAGGAGGACCCACCCAGCAAATAGATTAGTCTGGGAAGGTTGACGCCTCCTTCCCCACCTTGCACCTCTGTCAGACCCAGTCACTGATAACCCACAGGGCTGTAACCCAGTTGCCTCCAATGAGCAGATACTCAAGGGGTTTGCACCTGCCTGAATCATAAGGAAATCTATATCTCCTCAGCCAGGCCGCTGCTCTCTGTCTCTATCTGGCAGGAGGAAGTGAGGCCTGACAACCTCCGAGGCTCCATGGAGGCTGGGGCTATTCACTCAGTTCCAGCCCCGCCCCTGATTGATGTTACTGACTGAACAGAATAGAACAGAACAACTTTGCAGAATTCTTTTCTTTCCTGGCTAAATTCCCCTGCAGAAGAGAAGTTGTTTTGAGTTCACAGAACCTGCGCCTCAGGCCCTATCTTTGCTGCTGCAAAGGTTTGAATTTGCAACATAGTTAGCTGTCAGTTCTAGCCTCCTGCCCTCTTTTATCTAGGCTGATGATCCTCTGGGGGCTGGGTGCATCTTAGGCTCAGTAAAGTGGTCCTCTGGTTCAGCCCCACCCTGGGAGTCAGTCGGCACTGCGCATGTGTTTTCTAGTCCCCATGCTCTACCCAGGCTGGTACCACCTCAGGCAAACCCTTTACTCTTGGGGCTGTGTTTCTGTCCCAGATCTTCTGCCAGTGGTTGCCACCTGAGAAGATACCCGGCCTCCTCTGGTTGCCCAGAGTGACAGGGGGTATGACTCCAGAATATCCAGGGGTGAGCCCTTTTGTTGCCAAAAAAGGTTGCTGCTCTGCACCTTGGGTCACCACCACTTTGGTGTGGTTCCCTCTCAGCTAACCTCCTCTCCTCACTTCCATGCCAAAGAATCAGCACTGACCAGCTGCAGTCCAGGCTCTGTCTACACCCCTCCAGAAATCACCCAAGAATCTGGACTCCTGGGGGACAGGCCTCCAGACCTCAGAGTAAGAGTGGAGGGGAGTGCTGAGAGCTCAGAATTGCAGGTAGACAATATATACAGTTTTATACAGTTTAATGCCCGGCAGGAGAGTGCCATGGCACCCTAGTAGGGGGAGTAGGTCCAATTTTTAGAGGGTCTCTCCCGTGGAGTAGAATGGGAGGACTTTTGAACTTCGCTTGTTTGTTTGTGGGGCACTCCAAGCCATTCTCATGGAGGAGGGGACTCCTGTCCACTTGATGATGGATTTTGTACCCTCAGCAGGATGGATTTTGAACCCTCAGCAGGGTTCCTGTGCGTTCTTCAACCTTCTCTCTTGGTGCAGCTCTAATCTACCAGGTTACTTGCTAAATTTCTGTCCTTTAACTCTCCTTCTGGATGGGAGCCTCTCTGGCCAAAAACTCAAAGCCTGCTCCTGGTCCTGGTCCCAGGGTGTGGAGCTACAGCCTGGAGTGACCCCTAGGCTGTGCAGTCCAGAGTGCAGTGAAGACCCATGTATTTTTTTAAAACTTGTCTTTTGTAACACAAGAAGTGAGTGAGGTAAGAATATTTAAAATCATTATTTCCTCTTTGGTCTATTACTTCTTACATTTTCAGATGATAGCTTTCTCTTTTTATCTTTTTTATCTTTATGTCTTGCATTTTGAATTCTGTATTATTTTGTTACTTTTTTGACATCTTGTTCAATTAAATAATAAATATGGCCAGAAGATAAAGAAACAAAGTTCTTATTTTGAGTGGAAATGTCAAATGGTAAGAATAATTATACTGCCAAAAGAAACAGCATAGCATATTTAGCAGCCTCAAAAATCCTACACATAACTACATATCTCTTTTTTATTTGAGACAAACCAGTAGAAGTCTCTGTTTTTTCTTTACATTTTAAGCAATCAAAACATTAGGGTTGGAACACAATAGCAAGTCCGTACTTGGCACGTATTTACATAATTATACAGATATTCATTACAAATAATGTTTTTCCATATAATGTATTTAATATTAGCAGACATATTCTTTTGCAAATGCTCCTTAGTAAAAGACTCTAATTTCATCCAAACGTTCTAGTGGCATGAAAAACAAGAGGAATCATTTACTTTGATTCCACAATGATATTAAATCACAAGAGACCTGCCTCTTTATGGGTACTTTCTGGGAGCACTTACCAACTAAATTTTAAGAAATATCAGATTGAAGTTATTTGAAAATAGTTTTAAGCTTGTTTAATGTAATAAAAAGACTATAATTTTTTATTTACAAGTTTATATAATCATCCCATTCTGCCTTCCCAACAATTTCTATCATTCTCCTTTCTAATATCAAGAATTTAACATGTTGGTACAGAATATAGCTCTGATTCTTTCAAATGTCATTTCAAACATCAATATTTTACTTTATTTTGAAAAAGAATAATACAAACCTTACCATATTTTTAATAATTTCTTTAAAGCACAGCAAAATGATTTGCAGAGGACACTCCCTAATATTTGATCAATTCAGATCAACACAAATCTATTGAAGAGGAAGTCTATGCAAATGGCCAAGTATCACAAGGGACAGATAAATATCTAACACATTTCCTGTTCTCAGTCAATTTACAGTGGAGAGAGATTGAATAATTATAAAGAAAGAAGGAAAATGACTGAAAGAGAGGGAAAAGTACAAATCTATTAGAACTGTGGGGGGAAATGTGGAGTAGATGCCCAGGAACTTACTCAACCAAAGATACATTTTGGCAGTTTCCTCCCAGGTTAGACCCTACTCAGCATTGGAAAGGTCAGGTTAGGAAGTCTAAAAAACAGATATGAACAGATATGAACTTACTGAAAGTAAATAGTCTTACCTATCATCCCTCTAAACAGAAATGAGAGAGTGAAAGTGGAATAGAGATAGGACTCTACCCAGCTGTTCCTCATGTGCAACTCTTCAGTTTTATGGCGTATGAGAAAGGCCAATTCAATAAAGCCAGACCACTAAGGATTGTGATCCTTCCAGAATTATGGCCTGGGACAATCGTAGCAGTAAAGAATTCTGAACAACTGATCTAAAAGAAAGAGCAATATGGTATGAGGAATACAAAGAAAAGGTGATAAACAACCATCAAATCTTTATAATGCTTCCAAAATTAAGGATTTTAGCAGCTACGCGTGTTAATTTCTTTGATGTGCAGGTGAGTTTGTACGTATGTATGTAGGCACACAAATATATTTCAGCCTATATTTCAACATCTTTCACATGTATGTAGTTAAATCATCCCCCAAACACTTGTAATTTTGTAAAAGAACACTATTGGCACATAATTTTGTATTTTTAGATTTTGTGTCACCAGACCGCATAAGGTGCCATATGATGGGGAGGGATAAAGATTTTCTGTGGGTCCTGAAATGGAGTGGTATACAGTGCTAAGATTTAGGCAAGAGAATCTCTGTTTATATGAATGGTTGTCTTGTGTTAGATAAAAACATGACATTTTTGCGTGTACTTTCTACACAGGTGCAAAAACTGGAATGGCTGCTGGGTGAGAAAAAGGAAGAGCTACATACTCTGTTTTTCCTTCAGATCCCTTTCTGTTTTGCACATCTGGTTGAGTGAACTCCAAATGTTTCATTTTACAAGCATCTGTGTGAGATGATTTCTTGATGAATTTAGTCACCAGCAGGGAGATGTAAGTTGTGGGACTGGAAAAAAGGAGAGAAACTCAGATTACCTGTCTAACTCAGGCAACATCTCTCATAGCACCAAGGCTGCTCTGTGGCTCCAGCTCCTACTCTCAACTTGGCGGCTCTTGCTGCTGAGTGATGGTGATGCATCCTGCTTCTTTTTTCCTCAAGCCAAGGACCAGCTATGGCTTCCAGCAGCTGCTGATCTCTGGGGTAACTTATTGCCACCTGTTTGGTTTCTCAGTTTCTCCTATCATGTGTATAAACAATTCTCACCATTGAATTATATCTTGAGTGATTTAAATATGCTGAGTGATTTCTACATGTCCAGCTGGATCCTGACTAACTGATACATGAGTCCACAGTATCATGCTAAAATACTGAATTTTCCCTGTAGCCTTGGTAGACTCCACATACATACTGCAGAGACAATATTCCTGTGATGAGATACAAGTTCTGCTCTGGCAGTTTCATTGTCTTCAATATTTTATGTTTGTGCTGTTTTCAAAATACTGATTTTGTTAACTGTATTTTAAAAAAAACATGTAATACATGCATGTGGAACATGATTCAAATAGTACAAATGGATAAGTGGTGGGGGAAAAACACCTTTTTTCCTAGTTCCCTATTCAATAACTTTCTCCAGTGTTAGTATGCCGTGGCCATCGGTTTCCTGTGTAATCATCCAGAGAATTCACACACACAGGCAGAGTGATTGATGATGTACTTTCTTCTATACCTTGTTTTCTTCTTCTAAAATATATTATAAAATGTTATATATAATTATATGAAATATGGCAATACTCTGTCATATTTATCATTTCCAATAATTTGTAGACATTTAGATGTTTTGGTGTTTTTTCATTTCTCACAATGCTGAACATACTATCCTTGTGTATATGTCATTATGTTGTGAGAATATGGACAACTGAAAGATATTTACCTAAGATTAGATTTGCTAGGTCAAAAGTTGCATACATTTTGTAAAATTAATTAATTAATTTTTATTTGAATAGATTTGGGGCAAGTGACTTTTGTTACATGGATGAATTGTGTAATGCTCAGGTCAGGGTTTTTGTGAACCTGTCACCAGAATAATGAGTACAATACCCAACAGGTAACGTTTTTATCCCTTGCTCTGTCCTCCACATTTCTTAGTTTCCAACATCCATTATATCACTTTGAGACCATATATAATCCTTATTAAACTCCTACCTATAGGTGGAAAAATGTGGTATTTGTTTTTCTATTCCTGAGATACTTTTCTTATGATAATGGTCTCCAGTTCCAACCAAGGTGCTACAAAAGACGTTATTTCATTCCTGCTTATGGCTGAGAAGTACTCCATAGTGTGTGTGTGTGTGTCTGTGTGTGTCTGTGTGTGTGTGTGTGTGTGATATTTATTTTATCCACTCATCAACTGATGGGCACTTAGGCTGATTCTGTATCTTTGCAATTGTGAATTGGGCTGCGATAAATGTTCAGGGACATTTATATTTTGATATAACGACTTTTTTTCCATTGTGTAGATACCAAGTAGTGTGATTGCTAGGTTGAATAGATCAAATGGCAGGTCTACTTTAATGTCTTTGTGGACTCTCTATGCTGTTTTTCATAGAGGTTGTAATAATTTATAACTGTGTATAAAAGTTCTGTAGAGGTTGCACCAGATTCAAAATGAAAAATTTATTTCCCCACACTCCTATAAACAGTATGTTGTCAAAAATTTTGATCTGATGAATAAAACTTAAAATCTTGCTCTACTTTAATTTACTTTTTCTTTTAAAAGTATCTGGAATTCTGTATTCATATATGGATTTTTGAAACCTTTATGTTGGGAAAAGCTTTTGATGAACGCGAAAAACAAAACTCCCACCTACAAAATCATAACATTTTCTGTGTAAAATAACTCGACAAAAACAGGTAAGAAATTCCCAGGGACTTTTTGGTGCTTGTGAAGTGTGAAAAACTACCTAAAGATTAGGAGAAATAAGCATTAAGGAGTAAAAAAAAAAAAGTGTAAATCTGTGCAGTGTAGACATATATCATGTTTTGTTTTTACTTTCATGGAATACTAAGAGAAACTTTCAACTGCTGCTTAGAAATAAAAGGATGAGGGTACAGAATGTGCCTTGAAGGGCAGTGCCTGTGGCTCAAAGGAGTAGGGCGCCAACCCCATATGCTGGAGGTGGTCGGTTCAAACCCAGCCCTGGCCAAAAACTGCAAAAAAAAAAAAAAAAAAGAATGTACTTTGAAGTTGCCACATGAACATTGAAGAGAGCAGGTCCATTTAAAAGCATGGCAGACAGAAAGTACTATTTGAAATGTCTGAAGAAACTTTCAAGCTTCTAAAAAGTGTGGTGTTAAGAGAGGAAAGCTAAGAGTATTAGTGTTTTTTCAACCAAAATTTATTGCTCAATTTTTACTATTTTATTTAAGACAGCACCTAAGTAGAGTCATGAAGTTGGATTTTGGACAATAAAAATCTTGAATCATTGAATCATTGAGATTGCATCAATAATTCCAAAAATGTAATTGACCCAATTAACACAATTTTCAGATATTATCCAACACCAAAAGCTCATCAGTGAGCTATGTCACTTTCAGACTTGTTTCTTAAAATGTTCCATGCGATCATTCCTTCTCCTTCTCCAGTGGTAAGTGGTACAGAGAACTCAGCAGAGGACTCTAACACAGCTAGACAACAGTTGTACCTTCAGATATAAAGAGACAGTACCTCTAAATTAGCCTTTGGAGAAAAGCTCCTCCAGTACACTTCCCCAAACTTTTCTAAAATCAAAGATCCAATAACCAAGCGGCATTAGATTGTGACATGAATGAGAAGTAAACTTTCATTAATCCACAATGTTTTCTGGGTGGTTGGCAGCTACAGATAGATGCCCAGAATAACACAGAAAATGTGAACAGTGAGTAAAATTTATAGTTTGAAGACATTTGTAGATAAATGATAAAAGATGTAGAACCAATAATAACAGGAATAAAAAAATAGTAAAGAATATTAGGAAAGGTGAGAGAGAGTGAAATCAAAGACATAGGAAGCTAAGTTCTCACATCTCGTTACTAGGAAGGACAATAAGTACTAGTTTCTTCCTTCAAGAAAAAGTAAAATTTTGAGAAAGAATATGGCCAAAGTTGAAAGAACTTAGAAGCATTAATTTTGAACTTTTGAAAGAAGTTGAAGGCAAATAATTAACTGGTAGAGAATTGGAAAGACTTGAGGAAATAGAAAAGCTTTGAATACTGATAAAGTTAGCACAAGAGTAATACTTACAGGCAGTAATCATTGAGTCATTGAGATTGCATCAATAATTCCAAAAATGTAATTAACCCAATTAACATGATTTTCAGATATTTTCCAACACCAAAAGCATATAAAATAAACAAATAGATTAAAACATAATACAAGAGAGACAATCACAGAAGTAAGAGATTCTAGGGTGATAATAAGATAATAGCTGAAATAGATAACCACAATGTTGATGCATTCAGGTTGAATAGGGTGCAAATAACCTAAAATCAGAACTTATAATTTCAAATAATATAACATAACATTTGTACCCTTATATTAATTTGAAGTAAAAAATAAATAAATACTATCATAGAGAAAAAATAACCTAAAAACTGGAGTAATAAATTACTCTGAAAGGGTTGAATAACTGCAGCTTATAAGAAGATGAAGAATCAGGTAAATAGGGTATGAGAATAGAATAAGTTTGGAGACTATCTCATAGTTAGGAGGGTAGTTTTGAGTTCCAAATTCCATGTGATAATCACAATGAAGAAGCCTAAATTATGACTGAAATGAAATGGCATATAGGTCAGTGAAGTTAAGGGTATGTAGTGACTGAGAATTCAGTATCTGAATGGTAATTGGGGTCATCAGGTAAAGTTCAGGATGCCCAGGAAGGGATCTTACTTGTTTAAAAGGAAATGGCAAAAACAAACAAACAAACAAAAAAAAAACACAGAAGCAATATATGGAAGATGAAATATGATCATGCAAGTTTTACATTAATAAAGGTAGAGGGGGTTGATAGTGACGGAATAAACACCTGTAGATGTCAGCGAGTGGCACAGAGGGGGGATGTCTAATTATGATTCTTGGCCTGGTAACAATGTTGGAGAAAAAAGAATGACAGAGAGAGTCACGCAATCCTAACACAAGTTTGGTAAAGAAGTGTGGTCCTCAAAGAAAAATCAGGATTCATTTAAGGAAAGGACATGGAGGGAGCACTTGAGGAAACAGTTAAACTGTGAAGAACTGTGGTGGAAAAGGCAATTGACTTTGAACATGGCAGATCAAGGTTGAATATCAGCTCCACCATCGGCTGGCTGTGCGAATGTGGGAGCATCACTTTAACTTCATAAATTCCTCATTTTGTCCAGTCTTAAGGTCATAATGCCTATCTCATAGCATTTTTGCATGACTGAAATGTGACCTAATGACCAACAGCAATAATCTTTAGGGAAAATTATAACTAGTGTTTGGAGGCCTCTACAGTGAGAGAGAGGTTGTGGAGAGAAAAAAACTGTATAAAAGAAAATGTCCCCTGGACTTTGCTGATTAGGGCAGTGAGTTCCAACGAGAGGAAAAAAACTAAGAACTAAGATAAGAAGAACTTATGTTTGGTAAGAGATAACCTTGAGTAGGCAACAGCTTTTTATAGGAGAAGAGGATGGTTGCAATACACATGGGAGCAACATACGTGGTCAGTGTACTCTGGAAATACATGTGCAGAATGGAAGGATTGTCTCATGCTGAAAGAATTGGAGATATTTTTTCAATTTGGGGATGAGGCCTGTGACAGGGCAAGGGAGTGATTTGACTGATATGTTTACATGGCAGTTTGTGTTTGTGTCGCACCGGCCTTCACCTTCATTCCTAACCAATGCATATCAAAGACCAAGCAGCCAACCAGTAAATAAAGAAACAAACAAACAAAAAGAAATAAACAGGAAATGTCATACCACAAAAATATGTAAGTAAGGTGATGGTTATGTTAAAAGTAGTATGACTTAAGCCTTCTACCTTGTATATCAAATCATCACATTGTACCCCATAAATGTATACGGTTATGCTTTCATTAAAATTAAGTTGAAAAACAAACAAACAGGGCGGCGCCTGTGGCTCAAAGGAGTGGGGCGCGGGCCCCATATGTCAGAGCTGGCGGGTTCAGGCCCAGCCCTGGCCAAAACCTGCAAAAACAAACAAGTAACTAAGAAATGTGAAAAAAATAAAATTTGTGTCTCTTATGTTTGTGAGTAGTTCATTGATTCCATACACATTAAATTTTTGAGTGGAAACTTCATTTTAGTGTTTAGAGAGATGGTACTATGGTATCTGTGCTGAATTTAATTGTTTATCTTTTTCTTCCCATTTCCTCCAACAATGCAACACTTAATTTAGGGCAATATGATTAATTAGTTGCTTCCATTGGTTCGTTCTTTTGCAATGTACACATGCTCTTAGAACAATCTTGAAGGCCGTCCTGGTGCCCTTTCATCACATAGTTCAGGGTCTCCCTTTCCTCCCTCCACACCTTTCCCAATCTGTCTCTCATTTCCCCTTTTTTTTTTTTTGATTGCTGGAGAAGTCATTTTCTCCATTCTACTCTCTTCTGGGTATGGAAACGTAAATGCTGAATTACTCCAACTTAGGTAACCCTTAGGATAATTTTTTAAGCAGCAGGAGACAGGGCTATCTGGCTGCGCAGATAATGATATCAGCTGCTTCCTTCCAAAACAACAGGTGCTTTGGCATAAAAATGTATATCATCATACTGAGATGATGACATCAGTTCATACTTCAGCTTAATTATAAACTACCTCCATTAATCCTCAAATAATTAAACATTTTGTGTGTGCTGCAAGGTGAAATGTAAAGTTAAAGGTGCCTGGCTGTTTATTACTCGGCTTTTACAATGCCTTTTCTCTGTAGCGCTTTTCTTTGTACACCATCAAAATAAAATATTCAAAAATGTTTACAGTCTATTTCAAAAATTATATTTTGCTTTTATCAGAGAAAACTAAAGAATAAAATAATTAGCAAGATATAGTGTCTGTGGATGTTCGTATGAGCTTAAGGAGGGGAAATAGCTACGCAGGGTATATAAGATTGATAATTCATGGAAAAATCTTTTCAATTAAAAAAATAGTAAGAATTCAAAGTGCCCTCTTTACTATTTTAAATAATAAATGCCAAATACAAACTTTTACATTTCAATAAAATCAAATATTCAACCTAATGAGTCTGATGGGTAATGCAAAAATTAGGTAAAGCGTACGTTTTTGTTAAAAGTCAAATAAAAAAGAAGCAATTTTCATGACAGAACATTTGACTTATTGCCTGTAGTTTTAATAGTTAAAACTTTCAATGAAGTAGTTTTGTTGTATTTTTAATATTATCAAAACCAAATTGGAACTGCAAAGCATGAAACATTTCTTGACTCAGCATAGAAATGGAACAAATAAAAGATTGCTGTATGCTTTCTTTAAGATATATAGCTCTGTAATAAATTTCCATCATAGAAAAAAAGAGACAGGGCTGACGTTCTTTAAACAGTTGTTAGCATATGAGCCAGATGTGTTTCTAAGAAAATTGTTTACAAGGAATATATCCAAGGATATATAGTCATTATAAGAATCAATAAATTATTCATTTGTCATTTGTTACGGCTATGGCTTGAGCTGACACCTTTGACTTGAATACAAGTATCCCAGCACATAGTAATTTCATTAACAATTTAGCAGAGGTGATTTTCCTGGGGACAATGAGAGAACAGTCGTTCATAAAATTGTTTTGTATCATAATCAGTAGGTATTTCCACAGACTTTAATAATTCACTGTATATCCATTAAAAAGTCCACTTTCCTTAGGTTATATTCCAATTAATATAGAGCAAATTCTGTGGGGTTCCCAGGAGTGCATCATTATCTCTTTATCATGAGGATGGCATAACAGCTGTACAAAGTTGTTCCTTGGCAGATTATTTTTTCCATTTTTTAAAATGTAACCAGTTAACAAGACTTTCTGTCTTGGTAGGCATATAATTATAAATTCATACACGAAGAGTTTTATTCTTTACAAGTAAAACTGAGACTGGAAATTTTCAGTGGATTTAGTTGGAACATTTGGGTGACCATATGGAGCTCTCGGTGGCGCCATGGGACCACGCAGCTATGAAATCTGATCACCAAGTCCCCAGTGACAGCTGGGCCTTTACACCATCAGAAAATTTTCAGACTTCTAATTTGTCATAACTACCTCCTGTGGAAAGGAAATATGTTATGTAGCCAGATACAAAAATTCTTAGTACCCAGCACTATAAACAGTTAATTCCTTAAGTGCATTTTGAAATTCACTGATGCAACTCCTACACCAAAAACATATGGGGTCTTGTTAAGTTAGGGTTAGGCAATTGCTCTACCCATTCAAAAAGCCATTTTCATGGCAATGTATCCAGAAAAAGGATTCTGTTACAGAGCTTAGAATTTTAAATACATTTAACTTCTAGTTGCTCTCAATAAGTCGCTAATGCCACTTAGAGGTTTACTCTGAGTTCCATTGGCCCTTATTGGTCTATTTAAGTCTAAGGACTCTTTAACTAAGTAGTTGAATATCGGGCTATGACTCCCCATCCCTGCTTCTTTCTACATTGTGAGTCTGAAACGATTCTACTGCTGTGATTATTTCCATTTATCAGCAGTTCACAGGCTTATTAAGTATCCCTCTAGCTACCCAAAGAGATGGATTTGTTTTCTACTTACCACAATTGCTGCTCGACAATTTTCTCACAACCATTTCTATCATAGGAAGAGCTCTTAGATGTAATTTATATTTTTCTTAACCCAACTGTCATTGAAGTCATAATTTTAAGATGTATTGAAACTTCCACTGGCCACATCTTTTGTTTGATACTGATTTTTTTAATTGCAGATGAATATATGGGCAAAATTGTCCACGTTTGTTAGGTACAGTCCTAACAGTTGAGACCTCCACCCAAGAGGTGTGCCATATACCCTGTCATTGCACTCCTTAGAGGAGAGCTTAGAAAGCCCTCCCTTCTCCCTAGTTCTCCCGCCCTCATTTAAATTTAAATATGCTTTTTTTCTTGTGTGAGCATGTAGTTGTTCATCTACTAGTTTATATTAGTATTGATAGGTTTTTAATGTTTCAACCCATAATTTATTTTTAAAAAAACTATATTTGACTTTTGAAATAAATGACTTACCCTGAGCTCATTTTTTCTTTCCTACAACTTTTAATTCAACAAAATGAAGGAAAAGACATATTCCTTCATCCTTCTTTTTGATCCTCATCTTCACATTAGCTATGCAGAGACTGGAACTGTATTTTAAATGTATCACCAGGTGTTCCATAGCTACAGTAACCTAAAAATCCAAAATCTATTCATTATAATTTCATAGAATTATTTATGTAATAACACTAGTAGTTGACATCTGCTCAGCACTTCCTATTAGGCATAGCCTATTCTAAATATTTTAAATGAAAAAACTCATTTATGCTCTTTTGTATCAGTTTGACATGAAGACAGTTGTCTTTTGGAAATGAGAAAACTATGGTACCATTGACTAAGGTCATCCAGCTTATCAAGAACAGATTTGGGATTTGAAACCAGCGTGTCTGTGTTGAGAGCTAGTACTGTTAACCACTATATAATGCTGACCATCAAAACAAGAATCTTGAGAATTTATGTGGCAATTAAGATACACAGGAAACAAATGATATCAATTTTTTTATTTCTGCCACCTTGAAGTAGGTCATGACCCTAAAAATGGTACCAATTCTGGGCCCGTTACCTCATTTTGTCTATGACAAGCCAAGACTAGTTCTTTCACTTGCAGCAATAAAGTTCTAAGCCTACAGTTCTCTCTGCATGACTGCTGTTCACAGTCGTTCATGCAGGTACTGGTTATTTTGCAGAAACAATTCACCTTGACATAATCTTTTCTCGTTTCCACATGGCTGGTAACATTACTTTATATAAAAAATTTTAATCTATTAGGGACTATGCTTTTTATGACTTATGTTTTAGTACTTCATTATTCAGTACTTATTCTTCATGCTCTTATAACAAAATTAATTTCCATAGAAAAATCTTGTTTTTAATTCCATGTGTCTGCTATCCTCATATCTCAAACCACTCCTGATTTATCAATGCCAATTTCTTCTTGGACCTCAAACACCTTGTTTTTCAACTAATCATTGCCCAGTGCACCATATGTTATTCCTTCTCTACATTTCTGTTTCCAGGGCACATCAAATATCTACTTGTCAAGCCCAAATCAGGGTTGAATGGGGTCTCTCAAGGCACTCAGTTTGCCTTTCTTCAAATTCCACTCCAGATGTCTCATATAATTTCTTCGTTTACTGACAATGCCCAGCTTTGAAGCTTTACTCCGTTTTTCTAGAATGTCTACTTTTAACAGACTTTGGACTTTAATCGCATCTACAAAATGTCTTCACAGCAACACTTGTGTATTTGATTAATAACTAGTGACTACAGGCTACCAAGTGGGCTCGTCAAAAAGACCATCACAGTCTTGTTAACTTGGCATCCATCTGCTTAAACATTTCTCCTTAAGCCTTATCTAATCTTCTAATAAGGAAAAAAAACATAATCATATTTCTTCCCAACATAGTAAAACTATCCTGAGTACAACTCCAAACAAAGTAACACTGGCACTAGAAGAGGGTGAAAAGTCCTTGAGTAGTATCCCCTCTTTCCTGCAAATAGAACACCCTGAAACTTAAATATTGTTTTTTGTTTGTTTGTTTGTTTTTTGTAGAGACAGAATCTCACTTTATGGCCCTTGGTAGAATGCTGTGGCATCACACAGCTCACAGCAACCTCCAACTCCTGGGCTTAAGCGATTCTCTTGCCTCAGCCTCCCGAGTAGCTGGGACTACAGGCGCCCGCCACAACGCCTGGCTATTTTTTGGTTGCAGTTTGGCTGGGGCTGGGTTTGAACCCACCACCCTTGGTATATGGGGCTGGCGCCTTACCGACTGAGCATAGGCGCCACCTTAAATATTGTTAATATACATTATATTAGATGATAAAGGGATGAGAGGGAAGAAAACCACAATATTTGAGCATATACACACAAACATATGTAACAAAATAAGGAAAACACGATAAGAACTTTGCTTTTGTATTTAGTCATGTGGTAACAGCAGGTTATCACAATTATAGTCTTCCATTACTTATTCCATATTCCCTTTGCCATCAGCGACATCTCAGTGGGTCCTAGTCTTTGCTTGGGTGTGTGACTTCAACCTTCATTCCTGAAGAGTTGGTCCATTGGCAGTTCTGCCTAAATTGGGTTGCTGTAATTTTCTTTTGAATATAATCATAGGAAGTTAGAGAAGCCCTAGGATCTCTCCTATGTTTCAGACACACCCTTCCATTAACTTGATTGTGTCATAGCAACCCAGTTTCTCCAGTGCCCGAATCAGTACAGTCACCCCCCTATTTTTTGTGTATTAATTCACAAACAAGAGCCGTCCAACGTGGTACTCTGACAATCTCAATTTGTAGTTCAATGAAATCATTATTTTATCTCCTGGAAGAAATATTTCTTCCTTTGGAACTAAAACCTCTAGACCAGCAGAGCATAAAGTTATAGAGATAGGCAACAAAAATATTTGCCAGCAGATCACTATAGTTAATAGTGAGTAATGCCTCTTCCATTTATAGCTTTTGATTCCTGGTCCTGTGAATCTTTGTGCTGTTGTTTGACTGTGTGCCCTAAGAATTATGTGTTGAGAACTTAATCCTTTATGCAACAGTATTAATAGGTGGGGCCTATTGAGAGATGATATGGTTATAAGACTAGAGTAAATGAGTGAAAATTCTTTGCCTTTTTGCCACAGAGTGATACAGCCAAAGGCCCTCGGCAGATGGTAGCTCCAGAAGCATGAATCAATAAGCTTCTGTTCATCAGACACAAATCATACAGGCTGTAGTATTCTGTTATAATAGAACAAAACTGATGAAGACACTTGCCTGTGGAAGAAAGAGCGTTATATATTGGATGCTAGCGGAGAGCACACTCTGCAGCCTAGAACTTGTCCTCTCCCCAAGGTATTACCATGTAGCTCACCATACAACTGAGACTTCAAAAAACCATTCAGCTACTTATCAAACCAGCTGCTTTGCAATGATGAGGAATATGGTAAGTCCAATGAATTCCATGAGCCTGGGTTCACTGTTGTATTTTATTTGCTGCAAAGTGAGTTCTTTGATCAGAAGCAGTGAAATATGAATAACAGGATAGTGGAAAAGGCATTTGATAAGTCCATGAATGGTACTTTTGACAGAATCATTGTGGCAGAGAAGGCAATCTCTAGTAAGAGATTCTCTTTGTTCTCTTTGTTCTAGTAAGAACAAAGGCTGCCTCTTCCATCATGGAGGTAGTTTAATATAATCAACCTATCATTAGATAGCTGATTGATCACCTCAAGGAACAGCACCACATGAGTGGCTCAGTGTTGTTTTCTAAAGCTGGCTGACTGGACACTTAAAAGTATCTGTAGTAATGCCATCCCTGATAAGTGCGAGTCAGCATATAATCTCCACTCTTGCAGCCACAACCACTTTGTTCATGAGCCCATTGTGGAGGGAGAGAAATGAGTGTGGAATGCAGCCCACTGGTATCCATAGGACAACTCATTTTATCTGGTTGATTATTAAAAGCATCCTCTGTGGGGGCGGCACCTGTGGCTCAAGGAGTAGGGCGCTGGTCCCATATGCCGGAGGTGGCGAGTTCAAACCCAGCCCCGGCCAAAAAAAAAAAAAAAAAAAAAAGCATCCTCTGTGAGTATTCACATGGTACACGTTCTATGCCCATTAAGAAATCTCTAAGTCTATACCTCTCTCAAAGACCTCCTTGTTACCAAATTTTAAACTGTTTTTTCCCCAGGCATTTGACCAGTCAAACCATTGCCCATAGGTCATCCATCAGTATATACTCTTACCACTCTTAAGCCACACTTTATTTTCGTATTGTTCTGTAGGTCAAAGGTCTGACACTGGTCTCATAAAGTTAAAATAAAGGTTTTAAAGAAAGACTTCATTATTTTTTTAGTCTCTAGATACGAACTGTTTCCCTGTCTTCTCCAACCTCTTTTTTTTTTTTTATTAAATCATAGCTGTGTACATTGATATAATCATGGGGCATCATTCACTAGCTTCACAGACACCAACTTCTAAGGCTTTTCCACATTTCTTAATTTGTGAACCCCTTCTTCCACCTTCACAGCTAGCAAAGGTGAATTGAGTGCTTCTGAATTCTTTCCTCTCCCTTGGATACTCTTTCCCTCTTTCTCCACATTTAAAGACACTGTGAGTACATTGGACTCACCCAGATAACCTATCTAGGTATCAAAGTCCTTAACATAATTACACCCATGGAGTTCATTAGTCATGTGAAATAACGTATTTACAGTGTCCAGAGATTAGGATATCTTTGGAGAGTCATTCTTTTGCATATCACAATTTATCCTTTGTACTCTGAGATTCAAGTCCTTCACATATGTGAAATGCATTCATCCCCGTTTAAGGCCATAAAATCTCGAACCATTAAAACATCAGAAAGACTTATTTGATTTTTTCTTCTCACTTTTTCTTTCAGTTTAAGTTGGCAGTATTTTTTTTCTGGTACACAAATTCTCAAAAACCTTCTGGGTTTCCTTTGTATGTCATAAGGATTAACTCCCATAGACAATAATCTCCGCAGATCTTTCCTGGATAATCCCCTGTCTATTTCTGGCCTCATCCTAGTTGATTGAAGGTGTTTATGAGTCACATATATAATCTTTTCAAAGAGCCTTTCTGTGCCTAAATACTTTACACGTTTTATCTTCCTGAGGTTTAGCTAAAAGTTGTCTAGCCATACCCCTGATTTTTTTCCTCTGGAACTTGCTTTTATAATAGCGAATCTCAATTTTGGGGTCTTTTACAATTTTAGTAGGCCAAGAATTTTCCAAATCAATCAATTTCTGGTTTCACTGTGTTTGATAGTTCTTTCCTCAATTTATCTCTTTCCTCTTCTATTTTACTATAACAGCAAGAAGAAACTAGGTCACAAATTCAACCTTTGGCTTGGAAGTCCTCTCGGCTAAATGTCTGGTTTCATCTTTGCCAAGATCTGTTTTCCACATAACTTGAGGACACAATTCTTCTAAGATTTCTCTTATTATATAATAAGGATCTTCTTTTATTTGGTTTCAATAATGTGTTCCTTATTCTCACTGAACCCTGACTTGGAGAACTTGGAATGTCTGTATTTATACGTGTCATTCATGACAATTTAGATACTATCTACGGTGATTTGGATTTCCTCTTCCCATTCCATGTTTATCCTTTCCTTCTGAGTAAATAATAGTAGAGTTATTGACACCTGTATTTCTAGTAATAATATATTTGAGGTAATTTAGGTTTTTTTTTTTTAAATTATATTCATCGAAATGATTCCACCCTCTTCTTACTGCCCAAGTCCAAAGCTATTTTCACATGTTATTTTCACTGTGAAGTTTAGGTATTTGACCAATACTCCTAGTATCAAAATCTGTGCCATTTAGGATCCAATTACAAATGCAGAATCAGTAGAAGATATATATAGAGAGATTTATTACAAGGAATTGGTTTGTATGATTTGGGGGGCTGGATAGGCAAATCTGAAATGTATAGGGTAGGCTTTCAGGAAGAGTATGCTGGAACTCTCCAAGGTGGACCGAAACTGCTGTTAACAGGTGGAATTTTTTTTTCAGTGAAGATTTGATACTGATTTTACGATCTTTTAAGTAATTGAATCAGGCCCATACATGTCATTTAAAATAATTGTAAATTTTACTGACTTTTTTTCACCCACATTTATACACGACTTCCACAGAAATATGTAGATACATGTTTTTAAACATTTTTTTTTTAATTGTGGACTGTAGCTTAGTCAAGTGGACATATCTAAAATCTATGATAGAAATGAAGGATGTTGAGTTATGTTACTAATGCATGCAACTTTAATTTTTTTCAACCCTATCTGCCAAAATAAACTCTCTCTCTCTCTCTCTCATTATCTCTCATGATAATATATATATTATCATGTACAGTTAATTCCATGGTTTGGGCTGCAATAAAATCGATTTTGAAATAAATAAAAAATAAAATAAAATCCATGATAATCTGTTAAGTGTCAATATGAGCTCCCTTGTTTTAATCTTTGTTCAGACACTTACTAACTGTAGCACCAAGAAGTTTACTAAAAATGTTGAGCCACCATTGTCAAGTGTCAAGAAAAGAAGATAATCTCTATCTGACATGGTACAGGGAGTAACACTATAATAGTTGATTATAGTGAGAAGCATATAGTAGATATTCAATAAAGGTTGATTCTCTGAAGTCTTTGCTTCTTAAAAGTAGAAGATAGAGTCCATGAAATCTTTGTGACCACTCCCAGAAAAAATTGAAGATATGTGTGGACACTTACTTATTTAGGATCTAGTTCATTATACTGGAATTCTTTGATCACGCTTCTCGGTTTTTCTCTCTCAGATCAGTATGCAAAGTTACGGAGTTCCTAAGTCACGTCTCCTCATTGCCTCTCCATTGTTCTAGTTTGTCCTTGGTAGGTTTGTATCCTAGTCCTTAGCGACTGTGTCTCTTCCCTTCCTTTGTAGTGCCGCTCTCAAATTATCATCTTCATGGCAATAATAGTGTAGTGCAGTATTTTTCATGATGGGTGACAACAACAGTAAACATGATGATGAGTATTTAGCATAGGTTGACAAATCTGATTGAACACGACATATTTGCCAGGTGCTGTAGATGCAAATCTACAGGTCATGTACTCAAAAGAAGATCAGTGTCTCAGGTGAGACACACATTAAACAAATAGATTAATAAGGAAGGAGCAAAAATAGTAGCCAAAGTTAACATCTCTTGTGAATAGTGATCGTCTTTGGCTAACAGTAGCCAAAGTTAACATCTCTTGTGAATAGTGTTCTGAGCACAATTTTAAGCTCCATATATTAACCCAATTAAAGACAGAATTGAGGTGCTATGCTTAAAGAAAAATTAACTTAGGCAGAAAAATGATCAGATTACATGAAAAGCTAATAAGGCAGGAAACTCTAGTAATTCATTTCAGAATAACTACTTTAAATTCTATTTTTAAATTCTGTTTAAAGTAGTTTATGGTTCAAACACAAAATATCATTATACAGATTCTAATTGAACAGAGTGTTGAACCTGTTCAGCCTCATCAATGAACTCTTAAAAGGGGGGTGTGGCGTGGAAAAAAACAGAGAAAAATGAGAAAGGAAAAGCTACTTATGGAAAATTGTGCACTGGCAATGGAACTGAAGTTCAACCTTAGCCTTTTTGTTGAGCACAGCAACTGAGTGCAGAGTTTGGCTGCCACATTGGAGCTTAGTATGATATGGGATAAATCAAGCAAACCCTATGTACAGTGATTAAAATTAGATTCATTTACGGTATATGTTTCCTGGCGTCTGCCACTGCCAGGATAATTGCCACTGCCAAGGCTGTGTGTTCAATAAACTCAATCAGCCAATCCAAAAAGTCACATGATACCACTGCAAGGTGCCAAGCAAAGGGCTGAGTTGCTGGGGAGCCTGGGAGGGGGGAAAGCTCATACAAATGAGCCTTTTGGCAGGATATAATCCCCTCTGGAGAGACCCCTACCTTTCAGAGAGCATACTGCATTTTGCTAGGAACAAGTCCCAACTGTGTTCCTTTAGAGAACTCTCAGTAAGCTTTACCATGGCTGATAATGTAACTCTCATGGCGGCGAAACCTCTACTGTTGCGCGCCTGCTACCTTGAAGGTGAGTTTGCAAGATGATCACTATCTCAAAACATCTTCAGTTGCTAATTCTCTCTTCACACGAAAACTTTCCACGTTCTCTAAGGGTTTTGCCTATAGATAATGTTCTCTTAATTTTTTTCATCTCAAACTTAGAATGTATAAAGCATGTGAAATTAGACAGTATATAATAAAAATGAGTAAATAATACAAAACAATGGGCAGATAAAATAAAATACTTTAGAGTTGGATTTAAGTCTATTGTAGGACATACTTATTTTTAATGTTTGATGCTTTTTCATGTTTTTCTGATTTTCATCCAAGGCATCCAGGGGCATTTTATATTCACCTTATGCTTTTTCATAATGCAGAACGTAAGAGCCTCGTAACCTCTTATGTCTGCTTTTCTAGTAGTTTACCTTTTGTTCCACCAAATTTTCCCAACTCTCTTGCTTTGGTATGTTTTCATGTATTGCATACTTAGTTTCTTGGGAACATGAGAATATGGTTGCAACAGACGCTGGTAAATGTCTTTCATTTCTTCAGCAGGTGGAAGATAGAAAACAGGAGCTGAGATTTAGCAAAGTAGGTTTTATAATGACAAGACTGGGAATAGTTTACTCTTGGAACATGCAGAGCCTTAAATTCTTCGTGTGATGTTTATGAACTTTTTAAAAGATTTCAAAACATTAAGAGGGCATAAGTGTTATCGTTACATGGATGAATTGTATACTGCTTAATCAAAGCTTTTGTGCCCATCACTAGAGTAGTGTTCCTTGTACCTAATAGGTACTGTTTAATCTCTCAAGCCCTCCTACCCTCTTTGCTTCTTAGTTCCCGATGTCCTTTATACTATGACGTTACCAAGTGTACATATCTTTTATCTCCAGTTTATATATATATATATATATATTTAATTCCAGTTTAATATGAGGGTTCAAATTAGGTTACATTGTTTTCAATTCTAAAAGGGCTTAAAGTTCAGGTTGTAGTTGAGCCCTTCACCCAGGGGGCATTCTGAACACCCTCACCTTGTAAACATTAGGTGAAAGGCCACCAATTGCCCTTCCTCCTCCCTCCAAACATCCTTCCTCCTTCCCCCAGTAGTCCTTTCTCCTCCTCCCTCCCTCCTCTCTCTTTCTTCCCCCTTGCTAGACTATACTTGTGTTTTTTTCTTTCCTGTGGGTGTATAGTTGTTTATATATTGGTTTCATACTAGTATTGAATACTTTGAATACATTTTTCCCCCATTCTTGAGATACTTTACTGAGAAGAATCTGTTTCAACTTTATTCAGGTAAACACAAAGATGTAAAGTCTCCATCTTTTCTTATGGCTGAATAGTACTCTGTGGTATACATATATCACAGTTTGTTAATCCATTCCTAGGTTGATGGGCACTTGGGTTGCTTCCACATCTTGGCAATTGTGAATTGAGTTGCAATAAACATTCTGGTGCAGATGTTCTTGTGGTAAAATGATTTTCTTTGGGTAAACACCTAGCAATGGTATTGTGGAACTGAATGGAAGGTCTGCGTTTAGTTCTTTGAGAATTCTCCATACTTCTTTCCATAGAGGTTGTATTAGTTTCCGTCTTCAGTGCAAAAGTCTTCTCTGTTTTCCACATGCACATCAGCATCTGCAGATTTGAGATTTTGTGATATGGGCTAGTGACACCAGGATTAGATGATATCTCAGAGTGGTTTTGATTCACATTTCTCTGATAACTAGGGACAATAAGCATTTTTTTCATGTGTTTGTTGGCCATTCATCTGTCATCTTGGAGGGAGAAGTTTGTGTTCAAGTCTCTTGCCCACTTACTGTTTTCTCTTTTCTTGTTAATTAATTTGAGTTCTCTGTAGGTTCTAGTTATCAGCCTTTTGTCAGATGTAACATGCAGATATCTTCTCCCATTCCAAAGGCTGTCTGGGCCCAGCACCTGTAGCTCAGCAGCTAGGGCACCAGCCACATACACCGGAGTTGGCAGGTTTAAAAATAGCCTGGGCCTGCCAAACAACGACAACTACAACCAAAAAAATAGCCGGCATTGTGGTGAGCACCTGTAGTCCCAGCTACTAGGGAGGCTGAGGCAAGAGAATCACTTGAGCCCATAAATTTGAGGTTCCTGTGAACTGCGACACCACGGCACTCTACCCAGGGCAGTAGCTTGAGACTATCTCAACAAAAAACAGACAAACCAAAAAACACAAAGGCTGTCTGTTTGCTTTGGCTGTGGCACCCTTAGCTGTGCAGAAGTTTTTTAGCTTGATTATATCCCACTTATTTATTTATTTATTTAATTTTTTAGTTTTGTTGTCCCAGGCCAATTTTGTCAAGTGCTTTCCCAACATTTTCTTCTAGAATTTTTATTGTTTTGTGCCTTTACATCTGTTATCCAGCAGGAGTCAATTTTTGTCAGTGCTGAGACATGTGGGTCTAGTTTCAGTCTTCTACAAGTGGCTAACCACTTCTCCCAGCACCATTTATTAAAAAGGGATTTGTTTCCCCAGTGTATGCTTTTGTTTAATTTATCAAAGATCAAATGATAGTGAGTGGCTTGATTCATCTCTGGGTTCTCTATTCTATTCCATAGATCTATATCTCTATTTGTGTGCCAGTAACATGCTGTTTTGGTCACTATAGACTTGTAATATAACCTGAAGTCTGGTAACATAATGTCTCCAGATGTGTTTTTATTTCTAAAAATTATTTTGGCTATTTGGATTTTTTTTCTGGTTCCATTTGAAATGAAATACTAATTTTTCAAGTTATTCACAGTATGATGTTGGTCCTTTGATGAGGATTGCATTAAATCTGTAGATTACTTTGGGTTTTATGGACATTTAAACCATACTGATTCTTCCCAGCCATGAGCATGGTATGTTCTATTTATTAACATCTTTTGCTGTTTCTTTTCTCAGGGTTGTATAGTTCCCTTTATAGAGATCCTTCACATCCTTTTTATATGTATTCCCAGGTATTTCATCTTCTTTGGAACTACTGTAAAAAATATTGTGTCTTTGATTCTATTCTCGGCTTGACTGTTAATGGCATATATGAAGGCTACTTATTTGTGGACATTGATTTTATATCGCAAAATGTTACTGTATTTCTTAATCACTTCTAATAACTGTGTAGTTAAGTTCTTGGGATTTTCTAGGTATAAGATCATTCATCTGCTAGGAGCAAGACTTTGAGCTCCTCTGTCCCCATTTGAATATACTTGGTCGCCTTCTCTTGCCTGATTGTAATGGCTAGGATGTCCAGTTCTATGTTGAGGAGTAGTGGTGATTGTGGACATCCTTAATTAGTTCCCATTCTAAGTGGAAATTCTTTCAGTTTTACTCCATTCAAAATGTTTTTGTCTGCTGGTTTGTTATAGATGTTACCTCTGTCCATTTAAGAAAACTAAATGTACATTCTTTTCATCAGCCCATAGATCACCCTCCAGAACTGATATCTTAGCACACAAATCTAACCTTAATGAATTCAAAAGGATAGAAATTATTCCTTGTATCTTCTTGGACTATCTCAGAATAAAAGTTGAACTCCACAACAACAGAAATCTTCACACCCAAATAAATTCATGGAAACTAAATAACCTTATGCTGAATACAGTTGGGTCAAAGACAGGATTAAGAAGGAGATCATTAGATTTTTGAACAAAACTATAATGAAGCCACAAGCTATTAAAACATTTGGAATACTGCAAAGGCATTCTTAAGAGAGATATTTATAGCATTAAATGGCTTCATCAAGGAAACAGAAAGAGAGCAAGTCAACAACCCAATGGGCCATCTCAAGCAACTGGAAAAGGAAGAAAAATCCAACCCCAATCTACCAAAGAAAAGAAATCACCAAAATTAGAACAGAATTGAAGGAAATCAAGAAAATAAGAATTGATGAAACAAAAAGTGGGTTCTTTTAAAAGATTAATAAAATCAATAAACCCTTGAGTAGACTAACCAGAAACAGAAAAGTAAGACATCTAATAACTTCAATCAGAAATGATAAAGGGTAGCCAGGCGTTGTGGTGGACGCCTGTAGTCCCAGCTACTCAGGGGCTGAGGCAAGAGAATCACCTAAGCCCAGGAGTTGGAGGTTGCTGTGAGCTATGTGACGCAAAGGCACTTTACCAAGGGCGATAAAGTGAGACTCTTGTCTCTACAAAAAAAAAGAAAGAAAGAAAAGAAAAGAAATGATAAAGGGGAAATAACAGCAGATACCACAGAAATACAAAAGATCCCTCAATGATTACTATAAAAACCTCTATGCCCAGAAATAGGAAAATGTAGAGGAAATGGGATAATACCTGCACTCACACCACCTTCTTAAACTCAGTCAGAAAGAATTAGAAATTTAGAATAGGACTGTATCAAGCACTGACATTGTGTCAACAATACAGAATTATCCAAAAAAGAAAAGCATGAGACCAGAAAGTTTCACACCAGAATTTTACCAAACCTTCAAAGTGGAACTATCACCTGTATTGCATAACCTATCCCAAACATAGAGAAGAAAGAAATCCTCCCCCAACATGTTCTATCTAGCAAATGTCGCCCTGATTCCAAAACCAGCAAAGGACTCAAGAAGAAAGGAAAACTACAGGCCAATATCATTAGTGAATATCAATGCAAAAATATTCAATACATCCCAGCAAGCAGAATACAGTGACCCTTTAAAAAATTACACATCATGAGCAAGTGGATTTTATCCCGGGGATGCAAGGTTGGTTCAATATATGTAAATTCATAAATGTGATTCACCATAGAAATAAAATAAAAAACAAACCATATGGTTCTCTCAATTGATGTAGAAAAGTCCTTTGACAAAATCCAGCATCCTTTTCTGACAAGAACACTTAAGAAAATAGGTTTAGATAGGACATTTCTTAAACTGATAGAGGCCATCTCTAGTGCCTCCAAATTATTAGTGAGAACATGTGGTGTTTGTTTTTTCATTCCTGACTTACTTCACTTGAATAATGTTTTTCAATTCCATCTGAGTTGCTGCAAAATACATTATTTCATTCCATTTTATGGCTGAATAGGACTCCATGGTGTGTGTGTGTGTGTGCATGTGTGTGTGTATACACATATGTACCCATAAAGGGTGTCAAAAATATGTACACATTTTTAAAAAAGATAAAACTGTATTAAAATTGTAGTACTCAACTCATGTCTGACTTCTGCAATTGCAAGAGATACAAAATGTAGTATATAACAATTATATTATCAATATATATTATTACAATTTATATTGTAATATAATTATTACAATATAAATTATTGTATATATTATTATAATTTTATATATTATTACAATTTTAATACAGTTTTTATTTTTGTATATATATTTCACATTTTCAGTATCCACTTATCGAGTTATTGGCACAGATTAATTCTATATCTTGAAATTATGAATTGTGCTGTGATAAACATTCAGGTACATGTGTCTTTTTCATGTAATGACTTCTTTTCCTTTATATAAATACCCAGAAGTGGGACTGTTATATTAAATGGTAGGCCGACTTTTTGTTCTCTGAGGAACCTCCATACTGTTTTCCATAGAGGTTGTATGAGTTTATAGTCTCCCAACAATGTATAAAAGTTCATTTTTCAGCATATAAACATCAATATCTATTATTTTCTAATTTTTGAAAAAAAATGGCCATTAGATAATGGCCATTCTGATAGGAGTAAGGTGGTATCACATTTGGTTTTAATTTGCCTTTCCATAATTATTAGTGACAGTGGGCATGTTTTCATATTTTTACTGGTCATTTATTTATCTTCTTTTGAAAAAAAAAACTCTATCATGTCTTTTGCTCTGTCTTAATGGGGTTATTGTTTTTTTCTCGCTGATTTGTTTAAGTTTTTGCAGATTCTAGGTATATCTGAAAAAAAAAATACTGAGTATTTCCTAGCTGTTTAATAACATTCTCTCTTCCTTTCTCTATTACCATCATGCCAATCAACACCTGACAAAAAGGGTAAAGGTTTGTGAGATCTATGAAAGTCTTGAAAAAACATGTTTACAAAACCCATCCAGTTCTACTGCTGCCCTTGGTCAAGGCTCCGACATTGGTCACCTAGACTTCTTTGTAGCAACCAAATTATGCTCACCTTCTGTGCTTGGCTCCATTTATAGTCCATGCTGCACATGAACTTGGAGAGATGAGTTAGAAAATCATGTCAAAACTGAGCATAGAATTTGTCATTAGCTTCATTGCATTTTGAGTTTCAAATCTAGAAGCTTTGCTTAATCTCTTGGTGAATTTCCTTCCTCTGCAGTTTAATCTTATACTAATGAGCTCTCTGCACTCATTGGCCTCCTGTTGATCCCCAGGCCACACTAAACATGGAGCTACCACAGGGTTTTCTCATGCTCTTCTGTTTGCCTGTATCTTAGCTAGATCACCCCATAACTACCTCCTCATCATCATCCAGTAATCAGCTAATGAATCTGGCCTTTCTGATAATTTTGTCTAAAGTGGTACTTACCATTTCTCCTTCCAACCCGATTAATCTCTGTGCTGAACTGCATCACCCAGTTTTGTTACCTTCAGAATCTCTACCACCAGATCCTTATTTAATCTCTCTCTAATTTTCTCTGTTTCCCCCTAAAGAATATATGCTCCATGGGACCACAAGCTACATTCTCACTGCTTTATTCCCACACTTGACTCATAGTAGGTTCATAAATACATAATAAATGGAAACTGAGGTTAGTATAAAGACAAGAGATTGGACAGAGAAATTATAGTAAGAATCTGTATATCATGACTGTGGCTATGATTATGATAATCATTAATATTTTAAGTCAGCATCGATAAAATTTATTCTGAAGTTAACACTAAAGAAAACTGTAACACACAATTTTTATAATTATGTGCACATGTGATAAATTAAGAGAACTAGAAATGAGGAATAGCTAATACATGATCACATCTTATAATTTACTTATTTTTCTTTTTGTTTTCCTCCTTAGAAATGATAGAGCTGATGGAAGGAGAGGGGGGCAGGTGAGGGCCCTGTGACTGCAGAGCTGGAAAGAGGAACACCTTGATGCATGGGACAGAGTGTGAGAGTGTCTTCCCTCAAGACCAGCTCACTGCCTGGAGATTATTTTGCCTTATGTTCCTCTGTCTGGGGTGTGACAGCTGATTCATTTCCTTTTTAAAGGTACCACGGTTCTGGCACAGGTCTTAAGGCTTTTCTCCTAAGTCTTCCATTTTCACTTTTACTGAATGCTGATATTTCAATTCATTCTGAAAAGATATGGCAGATATTTCCAAGCCTAGCTTTCTGAAACCTTGATTTTTTTGAAATGCATTTTATGGCATATAATTATATCCAGGCCTCTGCAGAGTTCATTCTTCTAAGCCTGGAGAGAGGGAACTAGGATGATACTTTATTAGATGACAGAGGCATCTGTTCTTCATGAAATTCTGGGGAGTAGAAGTCTAGTGATCCTTTCCTAATATGCAACTAAAAGACCACGGTAGACTTTTCCCCTTCAGGTCAGGTTGTCATAGGCACTCTTCAGTGGGAGTCTGATTATTAAACACATCTAAGAAAATATGTTCCAGCAGGAGAGCTGAGGAATATGCTTTATCTGTAACTTACATAAGGCCTCAATAAAAATGATTTTGTTATTATATGTGATAGGCCAGATTAATTTCTACTTGAATCTGGATGAATGGACCCAAGTCTGTGTATTATGCAATCTTTACCCCAATATTGGGTAAATAATGCTATGTATGCTATTTATTTTTTATTTTGGTCTATTTTATTTTAAGGTCTATTGTATATAATTATGCAGTTCTTCCTTCTTAAAACCACTATTCTCTCACATTATCCATGATTCTAACTGTGTTCTTTATTATGGCAAAATAAATTCAAAAATTTCTCTAATATATTACATTTAACAATATATACTTCTCATCTTATACAGATCATCCTGGAAACATTTTCTCATGAAAATGAGAAACAAATATCTCATCGGGATGACCTAAATGGTGAAGGAATATGCCCTATATCTTCCAAACAAACCTGGCAAAGGTAGTCTTTCCAAAACACTCTTTGTTAGTAGAGACCTTACACTCTCAAAGCCTCTGACTTGTGAAGAACAAGTCTCCAGTTTATAGTTTATATAAACATTGATTGTTCAAGACGTTTTGAGAGTAAGACATAGTACATTTCAGTAATTGATTCCTTGGGCAAGATGACTGGATGGTCTTCTTTGTATTGGAATTACCACAACTTTTATATAGTAAATCAATTTTAATCATTATTTTAATTTTTTAAATCAGTTGAATAATGAGGATCCCATCTTATTGCCTTTGTTTTACTGTTTGAAATGTGCACAAAACTCAAGATATTGATTTACAATAAAAGTCACCCTTAAAAAAAGGTTTATATATTTAAGCACACTAAATCATTACCTAAAATCAAGAGTCATCTAATTCATTAACCAGTTAAATTTTCAAGGAAAAAAAATCACTCCACAGGCTGCATACATTTAAAATGTTTGCACTTCATGCAGGGCTTTGAAACAACTGTAGTTTTGGCTTCAAAAGGCCGATACACTGTATGCCTCTCACGCTCACTCCTTTCTCTGTGTGTGAGTCTGTTTGTGTGTGTTTATGAAAAGCTCCCACTGATTTCAAAGATTCCAGGAGAGGAAAAGCAAATAAATATTCTTCCACATTAATCAACTATTGTGGGATTAAAAAAAAACAACATATGTACAAGCAGGACAGATGAAGGGAACTGTAATGACTTTTGTTTTCTGGATCTTTTTCTTCCTCTTGTTCTAGTGTATTATTTCTATCTTGTTTTTTGTTTTAATCAACAAGCACAACATTTATATCTCTTCCATCTGACTTGGGGAAATTTGTGGGATTATCAGACTGTTCTATCATAAGAAAGATCACTACAGAAAAGACTATCGTGTTCCAAAAGAGCAAAATTTTGGAGCAACCGACAATAAAAATTCATTAGTTTTCAGTTAATGTTGATGTTTCCAGAAAAAAAGGAAACTTCCTTTTCTCCACTTACAGGTATTTTACTTCACTTATTACTTTCCTACTTTCATGATCGTGATTATTACCAAAATTATAAATTGTTAGTTTATCAGATTATTTTTCTTAAGTTCTCCTAATTTTACTGAAAAAAAACAAAATCCAAAACAAAACCTAAAAAATAAAAATCAAACAACAACAAAAAACTTAATGGAGCAATTTTAAAGTCATTATTACTAAATTTAATGGTGCATTTAGAAATTCCTAAATTTGAATCTTAACTTAAAAGAACAAATGTATAGTTCACCTATTCTGTGAATCTTCTCTGGCCTCTCCAGCTGGTATACATATGCACACTGGATTTCTTTCTACTGCTTTCTGAGTATATCTGTTGTAGCACTAGTAATGTTGCTTATCATGGCTCGTTTTCATATTTGTCTTTTTTGTAAGTCTGAACTCATATCTGTATCTAGATATGTGGGCAATGCTTAGCATGTACTAGGCAATAAGTAAATGTTTGCTAAACCAAGGGTTTAAATTTCTGTAATTTCACTTTTTTCTGAATATAAAATTTCAAGCCTTATTGCAGAATATTTGGAAAAAACCTAAACATGCAAAGAACATCTATTACTTTTAACTCTATCATCCTTAAAAATCCATTGCTAACATTCATGCCTTAATTTTTCCTAACTGCATTTGATTTATGGTTTAAGATGAATAATCAAGGTCTTCCACAACCCCCAGATGTTTCTTTTTCCTGTGCTTAACTGCGCAATTTACTTCTTATTTAAATTTTACATATTTTGAAGTTTTGTTCATTTTCTGGCTGTTTTGTAGTTATTTAGGGTTGATTTTGTCCACCTTATTCATTCATTTACTGTCCAGGAAGAAATACAGATACTCCTTGACCTCCTGCTATGTTTTAGATACTCTATGAGGCTTTGGGAACATAAGATTGAGGAAATACACACCTTTGCCTTCACAGAACTTGGGAAAACAAATTATAACAAGAGTGTTGACTAAAAGGAAGGGAAATCAATTGAAAAATGAAGTACTTTTAGGTGAGAAAGGAAGAGAAAACATGAATAATCTGCAATGTTCATAATCTATGTAGCACCCAAAAGTTGTCTATATTTGAACGTCTGCTGGTATGTGCGTGTTCACGCACCTGTATGCACACAAGTACTTTTTTTATTCTGATTAATAGAAGTACTTACAACTTTCTAGCTATCCCGAATCCTTTTAAGACATAAGTTTAATCATCCTGTAAAAGATTAGATAATCACTTAATTTTTCATGATGTATTGTTGATTTATTAAAATATCTTCTTTTAAAAGAACTCATGGGATTTTAAGAGTTTAAAACATTGAGGGTAAATCTTTCAATTCTGATATTTTATATGTAGAAATAATATTTCTAGTTCAGATGCTTTCAAAAGTTAAAATCAAACTGCAAGTCAATCTAAGGAAATAAGATAGAGGTCTGCAAATGACAGCTACTTTTCTGACATAATATTCTGTCCACAATAAAACTGATAAAAGAAATGTTTATCATTTTATTTATTTACCCCCTGGAAAAAATTTCAAGTTGAAATATTTAAGTAAAATTTCTCCAGTAATGTTAAATATCCCATAATAAAGACAAAAAAAAAAAAAAAAAAAGAAAAAAAGAGGGCCAGGTGGCTCAAACTGAAACTATGCGGATTTCCAAAAGTGATTAGTACTTTTCCAAATGATCATTATGGATTATACCTGAGTTATGTTGTAATTAAAACAGATAACTCGTCCTATGTACGTTTTCAATTTCATACACAATAATGCAAATTAGAAATGCTTTGTGCTTAAGTTTAATTCTACTCACATAATCAATGTGAAGAGTGAAAGTGATTGGTATTAATACATGAAAATATTTCTTTTAATTAAATCTGAGGAAGAAAATAAATTCTAAGTAACTAAGTATTCTAAATGACTTAATGGAGAAACAAATACCAAAGAGCACCTTCAAAACAACTTTCTTCATTGGTTTTGTTGTTTAAGAGTTTTCTTGGCTCAGTGCTCATAGTTCAGTGGGCAGGGTGCTGGCCACATACACTGGGGCTGGCAGGTTCGAACTCGGCCCAGGGCCTGCTAAACAACAATGACAACTGCAACAAAAAATAGCTGGGAGTTGTGGTTGGAGCCTGTAGTCCCAGCTACTTGGGACGCGGAGGCAAGAGAATCATTTAAGCCCAGGAGTTGGAAGTTGCTGTGAGCTGTGACTCTATAGCACTTTACCTAGGGCAACATAGTGAGACTCTGTCTCAAAAAAAAATTTTTTTTCTTGAAATGTAGTGGTTAAATACTTAAGAGAGCTAATTTTCTATATTGTTTTGAAAATAGGTTAGAATCCCTCAAGAATTATTTGTAGGCAAAAGTAGCATATGAAGTCAGAAAATTAAGTTTGCAAATTCATCCTAGAAAAAGTGATAACTTGCCTCACTGCTGGGTATCACTATGGTCACCTCCAAAGTACTCCCTTTGGCCATCTAGTGTCTATGGTGGTATTAGCGATGAGGTACACAGCACTTTTCCTAGGATGAGAATATGAACTTAATTGTCAGAACTTGTATGATGACAACTGTTATGGGCATTCCAGGAAAAGAATTCTGAAATTGCTCTGAATGGAGGACTGGGTGCTTGGCCTCGCTTCCCAAGGGTAGCACCTTGCAGGTGATGGTCGTGCTATTCAGCTGTGAGGGATGGGGCATGTTTTCTAGGATAAATGTAACTGTCCAACCTCATTTACATGTTTTGGTTTCATAAACATGAGTAGGCACTCATGATAAGGTATTCATTTTTATATTTATGACTCCGGACTTTAAAATAAAGTCCTTTATTATTTACCTTTATTATTCATGGTTTTATTTTCCTTGATGTTATTTAACATTTATTTGCTATTATCAGTAAAAAGGACACTAGAGGGAGATAGGTAAAACCTTCAAATATCTTAAGTAACTGTTAACAGAATGATATTGCCTTAATTTTCACTTTTGATTAATGTTTTATTCCTTAGCAGGAATAAATACATATTGATTAATGTTTTATTCCTTAGCAGGAATAAATATATTATATATATAATATATAAATAAATATAAATATATATTCAACAATATATATATATATTTGTTGAAATATAGTATACAGGAATGTTCACTAATGTAAGTCAGTTTCTACAAATGAACATATTCATTAAATCATCAACCATATAGATGGAGGAACAGAAGCCTTCATCCTTCATAGATTAATTTTCCCTGCTTTTGAACTTTATGTAAGTCAAACAGCAAGTTCCCTATAATAACTGGCTGCTGTCACTCAAATTTGTTTCTGAGGTTTACCCATGTTTTTTTTTTTTTACTACAGTACAGGTTTTTATTTGTTTGTTTGCTTTTTTTATGCTGGAAAGCAGGGATTGGAAAAAATAATTTACAAGAGGTAAATATGGGCTTTGTTGTAATTAACTCTGCCACTGTAACATGTCATAACCTTAGGGCAGCTATAGATGGTATACAGAGGGTGCTAAAAATATGTACACACATTTCAAGAAAGGAAAAACCTGTAATACTCTGGTCACACTTGGCTTCTGCAATTATACAAGGTGCCCAAGCATGACTTGTACTCATATTTTGTTATCAGCATATATTATTAAAATTTTAATATAGTTTTTTCCTTTCTTAAAATGTGCCTACATTTTTGGCAGCCCCTGTGTGTGTCTGTATGCATGTGTGTGAAGACATATGTATATGTACGAATGGACATGTCTATAGTTGAGTAAAACTTTATTTACCAAAGCAGGCAAGGGTCCAGGTTTGGTCCACAGGTCAGTTCTCCAATCCATCCTGTGTAATATTCTATTGTGAGAATATCCCAGAGTTTATTTATCCAGGCCCCTGTTGGCATTGTCTTTAGTTTGGTTAATGATGCTAGAAAAAAACATTTTAGTGCATGCCTTTTGATGCCCTTCCATATGAATTATGGTTGTGTGTATACTAAATTTAGTAATTCCTGGGTCACAGAAAGGGCATAGGCTCAGCTTGAACGGATACTGCTTCACAGCTTTCCAAATAGATGCTCACCAACAATGCTGAGGGTTCTGTTTGCTCCCGCTCTCCAATGCCACTTGGTATTGTCCGTTTGTAATGCAGCATACTGATAACTCACTCTTCAAACAGAGTTGATCATAGAATTTAATTCTGCAGCAGGAAATCTATCTCCCTGGAAGATGTTACGAGAAATTTAAACTGAAGTTGAAACATTTAATTTTAGTTCATTTGAACTCTCCCCTCACAGTTTGGCATACACACACACCACACACACCCTCCCCAAACTTAAAGAACAAAACTGCGTTTGCTAGTCATGAAAGAACTCTAGGATTTCCTATTGTGCTTTGGGGGGTGGGGGGGAGAAATCATGCATTTGTACGGTTAGAAAAACAGAGAGAAACAGTGTAGCATCCTATTATCTTTAAGAGGATCATTTCAAAACCTCAGAAACCGTCTCTAACCAGGGCTATAAAAGGCAGCTCAAAGTGCGTTGGGACGTGCAGGAAACGCTCGTTAATCAGGCACACTGTGAGTTAAGTCTTTACTTCTAGGAATCATTTCTAATCATTTGTAATTAGAGTAATGCTTTTGAAAATGTTTGCCTTGATAACCATGAGGAGTTGAAAGTCTCTCTTTTGGGAAAGTGAGCAGATGGTGTCACTTCATTTACTTTTTTCCTGTATGGCGGAAGGGCTGAGGGATTTAACCGTCCTTTCCATGTCTCCTGCCTAGGGTTTGGACAGTTGTCTAGTCTGTGGTCATAGCTCTTGGCTCAGCTATTTCTTGTCCGGTTCCCTTTGTCTGATATCACTTTGATCCTTGCCCAATATCAGCTATGCCTTGCTTGGATGATTCTCTCACTCTGGCTCTTACTCTTTTCCTTGGCAGAAGTATTCTTTTCTTTTGGTTAGAAGAATCTGGCCAGTAATGAGGTGGTAAGCTCCTGTCGAAGCAGCAGGAGTTGTCAATGCTCCCTTTCTTTCATTAACTTTCTTGGGCTATAGCCACAACAGCGAGACTTCGGGGACTGAGATTTAACCTTCTCCAGCACTGATCATTTTTCCACATGGATTCACATGGCCCCATAGCCCCTTGGCCCCTTTCACTAGCCCCCTCCCTTCACCTTGCTTTTTCATAGTTTATCTTGAACTTTCTGTCCAATGCTCTCCAGGGCCACTATGAAATAATATGCTGAAGCGTTTCTTTCTTTAGTTAACTACCTTTTATTCATTGTTGTTAAAAGAAAAGAACTTTCATACGGTATTAACAAAAGGTTCTTAAACTTCAGATAACAGCTGTGGCAAACTATCTTTTCTCTTATAAAATAAGCAAGTAATTGGTAAATATTCTTTTGTGGCATCATATCATTTTATTTTCATCCTAGTAGAATGAAAATCTTTATATTTTTCTGCTTAATAGTAATATGCACTTAATATATGTGTGTGTGTGTGTGTATGAAACATAATGTATAATTAGAAATATGTATCTCTTTAAGTAGTTGAATATTCATATAGGCACTCACCATTCAATTCATTCTGGAAGAAACAATGTCTTGATGGACAGATTGAGGACTTTGACCTGTGGAGTTTAAAGTGGTAATAATAATAATAATAGTATTACCAATAATAATAATTATGATAATTAGACCATCCTATTTTGCGTGCCTACTGTGTGACAGATACGGTGCAAGATGTTATGTGTTACACGTGTGTGTATATAAAATTTTCAGTTCCCATATTAAATGTATCTTATAATTATGATCATGGACATTTTACAGGTCAGGAAAATGAAGCATGAACAGTTTTCAAAGTTCAAAGACTAGATTTACTTGATGTTTCAAATTTTGAATTGATCTCTGCATGTTAATTGGACATACATTTTTACTAATATTTTATGAGATATTATATATAAGTGTGTGTTTCATTATAATTTAGGTGTATTCATTTACTTATGATCACTTATGGATTATGTTTTTGTTTTTATAGGATTAGGAGGTATAGAGCTAAATGCAACTGTGTTATTGGCTAATTATAATTTTTATGTTATTTCCATTGATTTTCAGCTTACTGATAGTGACTATGACGGTTTTCCATTCTCTCAATTTATACTAACATCAAATTAACACTAATGCAGGTAGATGTCCACATGGAATAATATTTTCTTACTATGTGCCATTAAATGCTTTATTATAGTTTTTCATTTCCTGGAATGTTAGTTACTCTAATGTTCCTTCATTTTTATTCTGTGTTCAACTCTTTTATACTCATATTTGAAGATGTACATTTTTGATCATCTTTTAACAGTAGCAGTCATAGGCTTTTAGTTACCCCAGAAAAATTATGAAGCAATTTTTTTGACACAGTGCATTTTACTGCTTATATTTGGCAGCACAGGAAAAATGCCAGTCTAAGCAAGTTCATTGTCATCAGGTGTCCTACTAACAGCAATTGAGTAACCTGTATGTACTGTGGCAATTGCCTTAAAGGCCAAGAAATGAGTTCTGAAAAGAATGTATAGGAAGTGTTATATTACAAAGAAATAACATTGTAAAGAGATAGAAACTTGTAGTCAATAAATTCATTTTAACTGATGGAGATGTTGTTTGTAAGGCGATCTGAGGTGTTAACATATTTCATTTATTTCAGTTTGACAAAATATCAATCACAGGTAGGAAAAAATTCTTTGTGTCTCTATATTCTTAAATTACATAAATGTGTTCAAGCTTAAACAAGATGCTATTGCAAAATTTATAAAAAATAGACTTTTAAAAGAGTAGTTTTAGGTTCACAGCAAAATTAAACAGAGGCACAGAGATTTCCCTAGACATGTATAGGCAGCCTCATTATCAATATCTCCCACCGTAGTGACATATTTATTGTAATTGGTGAACCTATATTGACACATCTTTATGACACAGGTCCAGAGCTGACACCAGAGTTCACTCTAGGAGTTAAATGATGCTATGTATAAAGGCATGAATCCACCATTATAGTATCATAAAGAGTAATTTCACTGCTCTAAAAATCCTGTATCTTTTTTGTTTGTTTTCTTTAAGCTTTCAATAAATCTTTATTTGTTACAGAGATAATAATAAATATAAGGTAAATGTTTTTATATGTTTATTACTCATT
Organism: Nycticebus coucang; assembly: GCF_027406575.1. Classification (NCBI taxonomy): domain Eukaryota; kingdom Metazoa; phylum Chordata; class Mammalia; order Primates; family Lorisidae; genus Nycticebus; species Nycticebus coucang. The sequence continues at coordinate 114,036,192 of NC_069787.1, read as the reverse complement.
TTTATTTTGTGAATTTTTATGTACTTGTATTTTTTAACATACATATGTATTCATTTTTTGATAGACACATTAAGAAAATGTAAAATGTCTTTAATTTATTTTGAACTGATGTTTTTTATACAGTGAAAGGTAAGGTTCTAGTTACATTATTCTACCTGCAGATTATCCAATTTTCCCAGCCCCATTTGTTGGAGAGACTATCTTTTTCCCAGTTCTTGGCACTTTTGTAAAAAATCAGTTGGCTGTAGGTGTATCAATTTATTTCGGAGCTCTCTGTTCTTCTCCATTGGTCTCTGTGTCTATTTTTATGCCAGTACCATGCTGTTTGCGTTATTATAGCTTTGAAGTTGGGTTGTTTGATGCCTCTAGCTTTGTTCTTTTTTCTCAAGATGACTTTGGCTATTTTGCATCTTTGGTGCTTCTTTATAAACTATCTGAAAAAGAAATTAATAAAATCATCCCATTTATATAACTACAAAAAGTAAGATACGTAGGAATAAACTTAACCAAAGACCCAAAAGATCTCTACACTGACAACTATTGGACACTGATGAAAGAAATTGAAGGAGATATAAATAAATGAAGAGATATCCTGTGCTCATTAAGTGGAAGAATTGATATTGTGAAAATGGTCATACTGCCCAAAGCTAGGTACAGATTAAGTGCAAGCCCTATCAAAATGCTAATGACATTTACTGAAATAGGAAAATAAAATTTCCATGTCTTTTCATAAATTGGTAGTTCATTTCTTTTTGTTAAAAATTCATAATTTTTCAGTCATTACGCCCTTTAATTCATTCCCCAGAATTGTCTGATCTGTTTTAAGCACTGGAGTTAAAGGAATTAAAACAGTTAGACACAGTGTAAAACACCTTGGAATGAGAGCAGGGGAACTTGGCTGCTGTCCCTGGTCTAGCACTCTACTCTCAACAACTCCGGGTCACCTTGACTAAGCATCTTGCCTTTGAGGCTCTTCCTTTTCTATGAAATAAGGGATTTTGAGAAAATGTCTATTCTGTCCTTTCAAGCTCCAGACATTCATGATAATCATCTGCCTTAACAGAAGATATAGTCTTGTGTCCAAGACTGGATGCGATACTTTACTAAAACCATTTGAGTGTATCTTGCCAAATATTATTCACTATGTGAGATGGGCAAGAATATGGAAAATTACCTAAATTTTTCTAAACACTGGTTACTCCACTGACAGAGCAAATTAAAGATAACTGTTTCTTTGATCTTGACACTTCCCACTTTATAAAGTCTTTGAATGGCTTCTCATTGCCCTTAAAATAAAGATCAGCCTCTTTAGACTGGCCTGCAAGTTCATTGCCCACCCGCTATCATCATTTAGGCCCTGTATAAGCCTCTTTAGACTGGCCTGCAAGTTCATTGCCCACCCGCTATCATCATTTAGGCCCTGTATATTGAGGTAGGTTGAATGTGTAATGGCTCAAACACAACAGCAGATATGCATTTCTTGTTTAAACCACAGTTCATCAAGGGTTTCCTATTGGCAGGCCTTTGGCAGGGCCTCAGAGACCTAGGTACTTCCCAAGTTCTACCTTCCTGCAGAACCTGGACTTTCTGGTATTCATTTGACAAACAGGAAAGGGAGAATGGGCCTTGGCTCAGAAGTGACACACCTTATTTCTAATCACATTCTACTGGGGAGAAATAGTCACAAGCCACACCTAAATACTAACTGATAAGCTGGGAAATACAATGTTGCTCAATGTCCAAGAAGAGAAACTGTGGTGCACAACCAGCAGGTGCTACCACAGTTTCATCTGTTATTAAGTCTTAATCTTTTTGGTGCCTGGAATGCCTACATTCTCTTCACTCAAGAGCCCCTTCTTCTTCACCTGCCTCAGACTCAGCCCTCAGGTCTTAAGTGGTGGTGACTTTCCTTCTGTGCATTTTGTTTCTATCCTATCTTTCATCTTACTTGAATACTCATTGCAGTGTATCCTAATTAATTATGTTTTCCCCCCTAGGTTCTAACGTTCTTGAAGGCAGAGATCTTAGTTTTCTTTTTTCAGAGTTTGGTTCAGAAGTGATGGAACAAGTAAGTGAAAATGACAGAAAGAAGGAAAGGAAAAAGAAAAAGAGTAATGTGGGGGCTAGGAAAAAGATAATGGGTTACATTGTCACATCTTTCTTGTTTTATTTTTCACTGAAAAGACTAGTTGTTTGAGCATGGTGTTGTCAGAAAAAAAGAGATTCATCATTCTTTGTGGCCATAATAAGGGATAGGTAATACTACAATAATTTTTTGTATTATTATAGAATATAATTTCACTTCTCTAGGATGAAAAGAAAATACTAATCTCAAACACAAGGGGCTGAATCTTAAAATATTTTCAATATCCCATTTTTCTCTTGTCTCTCAGCAGTGGTCTTTCAAAATACTTGCTGTCTTGTTGATGCTAAAAGACTTCTGATCATCTCCACTGGATAGTAACTTTCTCCTTTTCTCTATGAGGTCAGAGGCTATATAAGAAGGATGAAGTGAAGATCAGACTCATTATGTGTTTTCTTCTGAGAGAATTATCTGAAGATTTGAAAACATAAACAGCTGAACTAATCTTCAAATTACTGTGAACCTGTTATTCTATTTAAATATCTTACAACCACAGCGCTATAATGTTTTCAAATGTCAGATTTACAAATATATGTGCAAAATTCCTTTTTTAGTTTAATAGGGAAATGTATAAATAGAAATTGCTATGTGGTGAAGCAGGTGTGTGAACTTTCAGAAAAAAAAAATATATAATATGTAGAGAGAGAGAGAGAATTTAGCAATGTGGCAACTAGTATTGCTGAAACCCAAATTGTAATATATTTTAGGAACTACACCTAGAAGTAAGAAAATAAATAAAACTCTACAGCATTTTACTGTCATATGGTGGATACTAGTCAAAGAATCTAAAACTATGTGATATCCAATGATATATAATTAAGACTACTGAGTAGAATTCTGAAAAAAAGAAAACACACAATCATTTAAAAATAACTTTGTAAGTGTTTTATTTCAGATGTAAAATTCAACCTTTTCTATAGCATGTTTTTTGTCTCAAGTTCTCACAGAAATAGTTGGAAGATAAGTTTTAGATAAAATGTATTTAAATATAAACTTTATTTTAAAGTAAAAATTCAGACTTCACGAGTCACCAAAGTTTTCCACATCAGTGTATAAAGTCCACAAAATATATTACTTATAGCAGACCTATATTGATGCTGTTCATAAAAAGTCTCTATCTGGTATGGATTAGATTAAAAAATTTAACAAAAGCATCATTTTATAAATATTAATTTATAAGTACTAAAATCATAAAGAAATACGGTCGTAGTATTTAAGTACCCAGACAGGATTTGGGGGCTTATCACTCCCGTTATTTGCAGTGATTGCAGATAATTGAAACTTATTTCCACGTGCTGAGTTGTCAATCTAGTTGAATTCAAATGTCCATCTCCTGTCTTTTAAAAAAAATTTTAGATTGCTATAAGGGTACATACAAGTAGGTTACAATGCTTGTGTTTGTAAGGTGAAGTCCAAGGTGCAGTTGTGTCCTTTACTCAGGATGTGTGCTTTATATATGTACATTATACTCCTCAGGTGGGAACTTACTGAGCCCCCTCTCTCACCCCCCTCTTGAATTTTATGTTTTGCTCATGTGGATCTGTAGTTATTAATCTACTAATTTCAACTTATTATTGAGTACATGGGATGCTTGAGTTTCCATTTCTGTGATACTTTACTTAGGAGAATGTTCTCCTAACTCTTCCAGGTAAATACAAATGATACAAAGTCTCTACTTTTTTCATGGCTGAATAATATTTCATGGCATATATATGTGTACATATGTATGTGTGGATATATATATATATATACACGTATATCACAGTTTATTAATCAATTCATGGATTGATGGTCATGACTGGGCTCTTGATTGGGCTTTTTCCACATTTTTGTGATTGGGCTGCTTATAAACATTCAACTGAAAGGGGCCTTATAGTAAAATAACTCTTTTTTCTTTTGGCTAGATACTTACTAATGGGATTGCAGGATCACATGGAAGGTCTATTTTTAGTTCTTTGTGGAGTCTCCGTACTTCTTTCCATAAAAGCTGTACTAGGTTACCGTCCCACCAATAGTGTATCTTAGTCTGGTATTACTGGGCTATCTCAAGACCAAAGACGAGAAAATGTAACACTGATTTTTAAACAAAAATCATCCAAAAGGCTTAGAACTATTCTCTTTTAAAATATAGAGAGACAAAATTATCTCTTATTTTCACTTCAAAGATGAGAAAACTGAGAGATTTAAATGGCTTGCCTGAAATAAAATGATACTTAGTCATAGAATCAAGATGATTTTCCTTTGATTTTTAAAAGGCTATTTTTCAAAGATAATCTTCATTATTTGGATTTAGTTTGAAAGAAAAACCCCTTTTAAAGGAAAGAAAAGTAGCTTTACATTTAGACTGATTTATTGTCATCCATTTAATCTGTCAGCATATCAACAGTTGTTTCAGATATTTAGATACTTCATAATGTATTATTTACATTTCTCTTGAATGATAAAAGCAAAGCATAATATACAGAGATGCTTTAATTAGAGTGATGTTGTCTCAAAGATTTTTTAAAAACTAAAGAAGCTCTTTGAAACTTAACACAAAGATGCTAATTCTGCTTTGCTCTTGCACCTGCTTGTAGGAATTTATTGGAAGAAACAAAATGGAACATATTTGTCCTTTTTATTAAAATAAGCTTAATAGTTCTTAGGACCACCTGTTACAACATTATATAATTCATCATTAGGTACAAGATTTTCTCCAGATGTTTAACTCTGTGGGAGTTGTGGATTTGGCTTTTTTTTTTTTACAGTCCAGCGATTAATAGGTCACACTGTTTGCCTGTGGCAAATCTACAGGAGCAGATAGTTTAATATATTTTATGTTAAGAAAGAAAACTGGCTAATAATTTTAAAGATTTCCTTTTTAGCTTTAACATTGAGCTAATATGGCATTACTAATAACATCTGATAACTAGGTAGAAATTTACTAATGTAAACCAACTTTGTACTGCTAAATTTAGGGGTTCCTTCATGAGTCTGTTTTAAATTTCTTACTCTTACAATTCTTTTCCTGGAACTGTCCATTGTTTGTATTCTAGGATAGTTTCATGCATTTAAAGTTAATTGCATAATTATACCAAGGCATAAGATAAACAATCTGTGGATTTTGTCTGTTACTTGGCAGTAGAAACACGATTCAGCAGGCAGACTATTTTCACTAGTCTTTTTCATGACCAGACAACATATGCTTTCAGTGAATTTTTGGCAGGATAAGAGGTAGGTTCTAGCTACTTTGAAACTGGAATCTTCCCTTCCATATACAGGAATAAGCTAAAGGTGTCAGGAGAATCCTCTCTGGTAAATAAGGGTCAGTCTTCCTATAATTCTATCCTGCCATTGTTTTCTAATTCTGTATGGAAATTATATTAAAGACTCACTTGAGAAGAAGAGATTGGCTAAGAATGTGAACTTGTGGTATAAATATCATTGTACTCACGATTTGCTAAATCTTGGGTCCCTTTCATTGACTGTTAGGGCTTGGGTTGACTAGCATATCCCCACTATAAGGAATGCAAATAATGAGGTCTCTTTCCTACCTCACCAACTTTTAAATTAAGTCTAAGCTTCTTTGCAGTAGAATGAAAATAGGACTGAAGAGCTACGGCAACATACAGGGCCTGACCCCAGTTTAAGACTTGTAAAGAGAATAACTTCTTTTCCTTTGATGTACCACACAGTCTGTCCTATGCAGTACCTCATGAGACTCCCTAAAATTTGCTTGCCAATGCTGCTCCTGCATAAGGAAGATTCCAGCAGTTCCCAGTAACCCCTTCCCTAAATGAAGTTCCCTATAAACAGCACTAAGTTGGGGGGCCATGACAGTGCTCAAGTTTTAACATAGATAATTCCTGATCACAATTCTTTATTCTTCCTCCATTACATTTTTTACTTTCTTGTTGGATCTAGAGTAAATCTGAGCACTGTAGGCATATGAGTTAATATGATATGTCAATTATTTACTCTGATTTACGAAAAATTTATAAAACTTTACTGAATTCATCTTTTTCTTGTTGTATGAGATCACTCATTCCTAATTAAATAACCAGTTTTCAACTTTGTGCTTCTCATTTGTCATACAACTTTTCTAATTGAATAACAGTATCTTGGGTGGGGAAGAGTTTTCCTGGAAATAAATTATTGTGAAAATACAGGTATTATATACATAGCAGAAACGCCATAATTGACCACCTCACTATGTTGATCACATGGATCGATGTAGGGAGGGATTCTGGTTCAAAAGACAAGGAAAAGGAAGATGGCGGACTAGGAACACCTCTCTACAAGCCTGCTCACAGCAAGGCAGGGGAAAGAAAAGCCCCAACCATCACTGGCGGGGAACAGTGAGGCAGTGGTGGACTACAGGAGCCAGCAAAGAGGAGATGAGGAAAGCTGGCAGGAAAGGCAAGTGTGTCAGGATGGGCGGGGACCAGCCAGCCAACCAGTTCTCACACAGAGGACTGGAGATGGGAAAGCTGTCTTGCAGGGTTTTGATCTGGGGTTGGTTTGCACATTATAAGTATCTTGGAGGTCTCATACAAATGGGTAGACTATGTGTCCACCAGCCAGGTTTGAATACCTGATGGGGAAGGTCTCCCACCCGCTTAGCTGCTAGCTGGGCTGCCATTGTGGGAAGGTCAGGTGGGAGAAACAATGTGCAGGGTCCTGATACACAGCTGGCTCTGGTTCCTGTTGGCTTTGGCCTTCCACTCTTGGGGAGAGCTGAGAGGCTCCTGCAACCCTGGGGGGAATCGTTGTCAGAGGGCACTGTAAAATGTGCCTCCTAAGGATTCTGGCAAGAGCTTTAAGGCCCCCACCCTGTGAAGACTGAATGCTGATGACAAACGGGCAATGATCGAAGGCAACTAAGTAAGAAAAACAAGACCCTATCTCCTGGACAACCATAGTGGTTTCTGGCTGTGTGCTCCACCTCCTGACACCACAGTGCCACCCGGTGTCCAGGCAATATATTGCAATACATACATATATTTAGTTATACACATATGTACATATTTCTATTGTTTTTGCTCCCTTTCCCTATTTTTTAAGATTTTTTTTTCCCCTCTTTTTAGTTTCTGGGGTTGTTGTTATTTTAGGTTTTAGGGTTATTCTTTTGTTTATTTGTTTTGTTTGGTTGTATTCTTAACTTTACTTTTTATTTCCTTCAGCCCCATTTCTTTTATTCTCACTTTCTTTTTTATTTCTCTCCTTTTTCTCTTTCTCTCTTTTACTTGAGATTTTTCTACTTTTATCATTTTCCCTCCATGAATTTCTCATACAATGGTTAAAATATCCTTTTTTCTTTCTTTCTTTACCTTATATACTTGTATTTTTAACTTACTTTATCTCTTTTTATTTTTTTCTGTTCTTTAAACGCTGAAGGAGCCACAGGATTGGTCTGGCTAGGAGGTCACAGCAGTGGTCTGGCTCAAGTAGGTCATTACCTCATGGTCCAGGGTGTCTTTCTACCCTTGGACTTTGGAAAGTAAGTACTGGCAGATTCTCACTATGACATGCTGCTGAATTTTTCTTTCTTTTTCTCTTTCTATTGCTATAATTGGCAGAGGTGGATTCTTGCTTTTGTCCAGACTGGTAAGGAGCTCCAGAATTCAAAAGACACAACCATCCCAGCACCCTCAAATCCTGGAGTTGCAAAAGTGGCCATAGCACCCTGCCAAACAACATCATTTATCTTGTCACTCTCTTTCTCTCTTCATGTCCTTCTTTTCTGCTTTTCTCTAATTAATCTCTTTCACTCCTTCCCATTTGGTATTTTGTTTTCTTTCTTTCTGTTTTTCTTCTTTCTCACTGCTCACTAATTACCCTTCTTTTACTTTTGGCCTTATGTTAAGAGGCCACTTTAACACTTAAGCTCTGAGACAAAGCAATTTAAAGAAAAAGAGGCAATGAGAAGGAAAAAGTAAGAGAAGGAAAAATGGAACAAGGAAATGAACAATAATAAAGCACACATGAAGAGGAACCAACAGAAACATTCTGGTACCATGAAAAACCAAAATAGAGCAACCACCCCAAGGGACAATGAGAAAGCTACTGCAGAAGATGTCACCTATAAAGAAGTAATGGGAAAGACAGAAAGAGAACTTAAAGTGTGGCTGGTAAAAGCAATAAAGGGAACTGATGAGAAAGTGGAAAAATAGAACCAAAAAAATACATGAAAGATATGAAGAATATAGAAAGTGTATGGCAGAGCTTAAGGAAAGGAAGGAGTCAGTCAAAACACTTAAAGATGCAGTAGACAGTATCAACAATAGATTAGACCATTGAGAAGAAAGAATCTCAGAGCTAGATAGTAAAGTTCATGAGCTAACCCACGTAGTTAAAGGTGCAGAAACGAAGACATAGAAAGCAGAATATTCACTCAGAGAATTATGGGACTTCATGAAGCATTCAAACATATGAAATATAAGGACTCCTTATAAAAGAACATCACAAAGGAATGGAAGCTCTACTAGAGGTTATCACCAATGAAAACTTACTAAGTTTCACTAAAGATTCTGAAACTCTCCTTTTAGAGGACTATTGAACCCAGAAATTCTGGGTTCAATAACCCTCTAAAAACAAAACAAACAGAACATATCCAAGATACATTGTCATGAACCTGTCCAAAGTCAAGACATCACAATGAAGTAGGCTTCATCCCAGGGATGCAAAAAGAAAGACCAAATGATCCTGTCAATAGATGTAGAAAAGCATTTCATAAAATTCAGCATCCTTTGCTAACAAAAACATTTAAGAAAATAGACATAAGTGGCACATTTCTTAAACTGATTGAAGCCTTCTATGACAAACCCACAGATAATATACTGAATGGAGCAAAATTGCTGTGTTTCTGCACAACTAAGGACACAACAATCAAAACAAATAGACAACCTTCCGAATGAGAAAGGATATTTGTGTATTACAAATCTGACAAAGGATTGATGATGAGGATCTATAAAGATCCAACTAATCAACAACTAATCAACAAAGGAAGAGCTAACAATCCCATCTATCACTGGGCAAGAGACATGAACAGAACCTTCTCTAAGAAAGACAGATGAATGGCTAACATACATGAAAAAATGCTCACCATCACTGGTCATCAGAGAAATGCAAATCAAAACCACCCTGACATATTACCTAACTCTAGTAAGATTAGCCCACATCACTTAATCCTAAATTTGCAGATGCTGGTGCAGATGAAACACTTTTACAGTGTTGATGGGACTGCAAACTAACACAGCCTCTTTGGAAAGAAGAATGGAGAATCCTCAAAGAATTCAAGGTAGATCTCCCATTTGACCCAACAATCCTACTACTAGGCATCTCCCCAGAAGGAAAAAAAAATAATTTTACCATCAGGACATATGCACTAAATTTATTATCGCAGCTCAATTTTTAGTCACCAAGATGTGGAAACAACTTAAATGCCGATTAACTCAGGAATGGATTAATAAACTGCTGTATGTGCACACCATAGAATACTATTCAGCCATTAAAAAGATGGTGACTTCACATCTTTTGTATGAACCTGTGTAGAGACATTCTTCTCAGTAAAGTATCATAAGAATGTAAAAGCAAGTATTCAATGTACTCAATGCTAATATGAAGCCAGTAGACAATCCAATTTATGCTCATATAGGAAGAAACTCATTTCAATTCTAGTTGGGGGACCAGGGAATTCTGACAGAAAGGAGGGAGGTTTTGGGGTGCTTCCACTGAATGGGCACAACATAGGGGTGAATGGAGCACCTTTTGGTTCACAGTCAGGAACTCTACCTAACAGATTCAAATATTGTGATTTGATTGTTTGTACTCTCACATTAACCCAAAATTTAAAAAAAAAATTTTTTTTAAAGAAAAAAGTCATTTGAGAAATCTTCTTGAGATAAGAGATCTCTGCTAGTTTTGCACCAAAAAAGTTTTCTGGTTTGATGGTTAAAAAAAAAACTTTTTTTACCTTAAACTTTGTTTCAACCAAGGAAACAGGACATTTACATAAGGTTTAGTATTTTATAGTTGAATGCAGAAGTTTAACTGTCTTCTTCACTCCAGTTTCCTTTTAATACAAATTTGGGGGTTGAGGGAATCAGAGAACAAGTTTTCAACTGACAAGAAATACAATTTATAAAAGTGACTTCTAAATTTTTTTATCAAAGATTTTTGAGTACATTTCTCTCCTATATGGGCATTAGTGTGTATGCTCCTGTGCTGGAAACTAGAAACTGTTGTTTCATCAACAATTACTACAAGCCTAGGCCCTGGAGATGATAATAGGTAGAATAAATAAAAATCCCAGGCCTCATTGAATTTATGTTCTGTGCAACTAAACTCTAAAGTTTATTAGGTGGTAAGTGCTAGTAAGAAAAATAAAGAGTAAAAAAGGATTGGGAGTACTTAGGGGTGTGTAATTGTAAATGGGATGATTTCAGTAAGTCTTCCAGGCAGAAAAAACAGACAGTGCTGAGGCCCTGTGGGGGGAGCACGCTGAATTAGGTTCACAGTCAGGAAAGACATGGGGGATATAGGAGCAGAGTGAAAGGGGGGAGGTTTTACTTGAGAGGTCAAAGCGGTGGGCCAGATTATGACGGCACTGCAAACTACTGTAAGAATTTGACTTTTACTCTGATTGAAAAGATATCATCAGAAGATTTTCAGCAGAGGAGAGACTGGATCTGAGGTGAAATTTTAAAGGACAAGTCTGGCTGCTATAATGACTGTAGATTGTGACAGACAGAGGTGGGGACAGGTGGGTAAGCTGGGCATATAAATTACTGATGGAAACAGAGAGTTTTAGGCTCTTGAATGATCTTGGATCTAGTTTCGGAGCCAGACATGTCTACAAATTGTAAAGGTGAGTACTGAAAGGGAAGTAGGAAGAAAGTGTGGTCTGAGCAATAGTCTGAAAAAAGAAGCAGGTTACCTCATTGTCAAATGCACTCCTTTCCAATTCTTCCCATTCAAGGTTGATTGAATTTATAAAGCCCTTCTGGGATGTGGAGGCACAATAGGAGAGATGAAAGTTGATAAATTTTTATTAAAAATGTGTATTTTGTGATAAATAATACATAGTGTGAGTTTTCAAGAAAAGTATAGATTAATAGGTAAAAAAATCAAGTTTAAATTTAAAAAGTAAAAGTCAGCCATTATTAAGAAATCATCACCGTTAACATTTGTACGTATAGTTGTCCTTCCATATATATGAGGAATTGGGTCTGGAACCCCCACATGTACCAAAATATCCACATACCCAACACCATAGGCTGGCTCTGCAGGATCCACCTATACAAAAAGTCTGTCCCACATACATGTCTGTGAATTTCACATCCTACAAATATTGTATTTTGAATCCCTTTTTAGTTGAAAAAAGCATGCACATGAATTCAAGCCTGTGATGTTCAAGGGTCAACTATGTTTTATTTCAGCTTCTGTATATCTATATGTCTATCTATCCATCCATCTATCTGTCGTCTTTTGATCTACTTATCCATGAATCTCTGAAGAATTAAAAACAAAAATACTCTGTGTAAGGGGATTCTGTTTCTTCACACAAACTGTACCATTAATATTTATTTATATCATGGAATACTTACGGAAGCTATGACATTTATGGCAGCATTCCCATGGTGGAGATATAGCATTATTTTACCACATGTCATGTTGTTAGAAAAGTAAAATGTTTTAGGTTGTTTTGATCATCCTCAAATACAAATCTTTTAATATAATTAAAATACATATACGAATTCATTTACTAATGAATTTTGCATTTGTTTCTTGGCATCTTGGGTCTTACATCTATTTACCCTCTCTTTTCTTATTAAGGTGCATATATACTTAACATACAGACTATTTTGTTATTTAATAAGATTATTCGACATGCTCCCACATATATTGCAAATTGTGTAGTAATTTATATGCCAATATTTCAAAGTGGTAGATAGGAAGTATTTCATTTCTTATTTCTTTTTTTTTATTGTTTCAGGTTAATTGAGGGTACAAAGAATTAGGTTACACTGTTTGCATTTGTTAGATAAAGTCCATCTTATAATTGTGTCCCACCCCCAAGAGGTACACATCTGAGAGTTGTTTTCTCCATCTGTAACTATACTTCTCTTTTATCCTGTGGTAATTTTTCCCTCATACATTAGTTCATTCTTTTTTAAAAATTTATTCATTCTCTTTTTTTCAGCTTTTAAGATTTCATTCCCATTTCCTTCTATTTCATTTCTTAAACCCAACCTAATTAACTTTGACAAGAAAGATCTAATAGCCAGTCATGAAATGAAGAAAATAAAAAAAAAAACCTATCAACCGATTAGTATATCTTTCTGTAATACAGTAGCTTAGATATTACTGTTTTGACTTCCCAGTCTCATGAGAAAGACTTGGCTAAGAAAGACTACAACAAAGCGTTCATTAGTATGACATATGGCAAAAATAATGGAAGTGGGACCCAACAAACACATTCAGGTTAAAATCTTGAAGCTGTAATTGTAAGATAATTGCACAGTCTTATTGTCAAGCAGTTACAGCATGAGACTAATAAGATGCCAAGGGAAATGTTGATCAGTACTTGAGAGCCTTAATTTTCCCCAAATTTTATTCACCAACTTGTTCAATGAATAGGCCTCTCTTCTGAAGTTGCTATTCATGTCGTGTTATTGAGCAGCCATGTGCTTTAAAGTGATCACCAAACAGAGCTGACTGAGAGGACATGGAGTGGGCACTCAGATGAGCAAATGAGAGACGTTCTTCCATAAAGTTTATTCCAAGATCTAGGGAATGGTCCTAACATCTACTTTGCATTGATAGCTAGACGGCAGTGACTGTACCAACAATGCACCTCATTATAAGTGTGCCAAATAACTATTACATTAATCATTTTTGGAAATTTACTCCAGTTAAAGAAGCTACTTTGATGTTTCTAAGAATAATTTGTAGGATTGGGCAAATGCTAAAGTCTAGGTATATTTTCTTTAACGAGTTGATCTAGGATCACAAATGTACATATTCTACTGTGAAATGCTTATGAAAAATATCATCTCAGGAATATTGAAATAAGAAGTATTAAGATTTTGTAAGTATTTTAATATTAGAGTGACATCTGCTATATGTTGTTCTATTTTAAGTGACTCATATATAGTTTTTTTCCCAATAACTGCTAATGAGTTTATAATGAACTGTATTTAAAGGGCATAGAAAAAGCAAAAAGAAATATCTCCATCTGAAGTGGGCAACCAGAATATGCTATATTTTAAGTAGCACGATCATTTAATTAATATAAGAATTAACTGGTAAACTTTTGCCAGAATAAAATTATTGATTACCAAAGTTGCTTGAAAACTAAGTTAGGTAGAATATATTTAAAGCAATTTCTTAAATTAGAATCATTCAAGAACTTTCTAAGTTCTCATTTTCAGTAACTTTCCTGCCAAGTAGAATATGTATAATATTTGATCATATGATCTAACAGGTTAACTTTATAGGCAAAGGCAAAAAATGCAGAGAGATTTAGGGACGTTCCCCAAACCATGCATCTTCTTGGCTTTAGAATTAAAGCCTCTTCCTCCTTCCAGGCTGACAGGACTATTTACATAAATAACAATTGGTATGCAGAGATGACACCTCAAATGAGAATCCAAGTCAATTAAAATATTTACTTAAAGATATCTATTAGCTCTTCTTTTATAATTTCTGTTTTCTATCATGATTCTTTTAAAACATAAAATTGATCATGTCATTCTTTTGCTCAAAATCCTCTAGGAACCACCCACTCCAATTCATTTAGGTGAGAAGTCAATCTTACAAGCCCTGCAGAATCCTGCTATGTCCATTATGGCCCTGTGACCTCATCTCCCACCACTCACCCCAGCTGACTCTGCCTCTTTCTTGGTTGTTCATTATTTGCCAGGCACTCAGGGTGTCTGAAACTTGGTAGTTCCCTCAGCCTGGGATGTTTTTCCCCAGATAGGTCCCTGTCTCTCTCCCTCATGTCCTTCATGTCAATGCTTCAGGACTGCTCCCTAATTTGGGGAATGAGCACCCCCTGGTCTTTTAGAAAGTTGCCAGTTCTGCAGCTCCTCTTACTGAGTCTCATCCACTCCAGAGCTCAGAGTTCTTCCAAGGGGAAACACCTACCTGAAACTGTTAATCCCTTTTTAGACTACATACTGTTTCCAGGGATGCCTGGCAAGGGTTATAAGTGAGTCTGCTTTGCTCAAGCGTCACAACATCCGTGAGGTTTCTCCTGCTTGCCTTGTTTGAAATTATGTCATCATTATTACCCAGACAGTACTTTCCTTTTCCTATAGTGTATATTGCCTCTAACCTAGTGTATAATTTATTAATTTTGTCTGTCTCCTAGCAGAATGTAAAGTATACTCTTTGCAGTAGGGATTTTTACCTACTTGTTCACTGCTTGTAGCACATTATTCCAAACAGTTCTTGGCACACACAATATATGTTTAATAATATTTGTTGGCTGAATGAATACATTAATGAAGTGAAAACATGTATGGAAATTGATGGAAGTTCATTTGAAGATGCTACATTGTGTTCAGTTAATCTTTATTGCCCATGGAGACTGTTAGGATTCAAATCTCTTCTCTTCTGCAATCCATCAAGTACATCAAAGTTTTTTTAAAAACAGGTCTTCAATGTATCAGAGTATGATCCAAATTTAAACTGTTCAGAAAATTAAATATAAATGGCCCCTTTTCCATAATTTTTAAAATGTAGTTGAGAAGCTATACATAATCAAAACCTTCAGTTTCAAACAACTTGGCTTTCCAGTTTGTAAGTTCTAAAGTATCACTTCTGGGATCTGTGAAGCCATTCTATTAAACTGAAAAGAAATCAGCTTCTCAAAGATACGTAAACTAGCTTCTGATGCAACACAATTTTCCAACCTGTGTTATCTAAGCATTTTGTAGTTTGCTGAGTTTTTACCATTGTGGCCAAAACAAAATATAGATTTAAGGATGAAATATGCTCCATATGAGAACTAGATTTCTTTTAGAGAGCCATTAAACTTCTAATTTTCCCCTAACACACTCTGCATTTCTAAGTTGTGATATTTATCCATTTGGGGCCAAATTTCTTACCAAAATCCACATTTCGAATGTAATAATGCAAATCAATGAGAAACATGATTCAATTAACAACTTTTTTAGTCATTGCATTGCAAGATCATATTTTCGAAAGTGAGTTATATCCATAGCTAGATTATTTTCAACAAAAAGTAATTTACATTTGATTTAAGGAGCACACTTTTCTCATTAAAATATGCTACTCACAAATCCACAAGACAGTGTGTTTGGGGAGGCTAGGTGTATTAAATTATACATGGTCACTTAGGGAATTGTTCAAGGAAATACTAATAGTAACAGTATAAGCCCATAGGTATTATGGTAAGTACATCCATCATGTGAGAATACTTGTCATTAATAAAGCCTTATTGCCAACTACAAAGAGCTTTCAAAGCATTTTCCACTTGAGTTGCTATATTGTCTAGCAGATTTTAAGGATTCAGTTGCTGGCTTAGGAAATTGAAAATAAATGTCAAAACCCAAAGTGTGAAGTTCTGCCTCAAATACAGTATTTAGGTTTGACTGGTTCTTGCTATAAGAGCATAAGCAAAAATAAGAATTAGAAATGAGTTTAACTATTTGAATACAGTATATTAAATATAGTCATTTGCTGAAAGACTACATTTAAGAAAAATAAAACACTTTTTACCAAGAGTATTCATCAAGCACTTAATCTTGTAAAACTTTATAACTAACTTGTCATCTCACTATATTGACCTTCTATTTCCCCTAAGTTGTCATTTAAATTTTCATGTTTTATTCAGGTTTTTGCAGAATAATTAGACTACTCCTTGATGGTAAAAAAGTTCTTTAAATGTTTTCCTAAGCATGAATTCTATCAGAGTAAGCACTTCATAAATCCTCTTGATTCCAAATTATTTACCATCTATTAGAAAACTATTGAAAAAGTCAATTGAATTAGCACCTAACATCCAAATACTTTTTATGTTCTAGGCATTGTGCTGTTTTGTAAGGTTTATCTAGTTTAATCTTCAGAATATATCACTAACTTGAAAAAAAGAGGTTTATACTTTGGGAAAAGGAGAGCTTTATTTCTGGTAACGAAGTTAGGGTTGACAGCCTATGGTGGCCATTCTGTCTGGCAGGTTGGGAAACCAGACTCCTGACCACAAGCCAGGAACACATGCTTCAAGGTGAGGTCAAAGCAAATAGGATTTTAGGCAGAATAGGGTGGCTAAATCAATATATATATGTAACAAGCTACAGGAGGAGTCATGAATACTCATGACATGGGAAAACATGTGCATGTTCCCTTGTGGTTCATACCTCCCATCCCATTGTGGCTGGCAACCCAGTTGTAAGTTTTCTCTGTGGACTCTTTGGCTGAGATGAGTTGATTCAGTCAGTGGTGGGGCTTAGGATTTTTATTATTAGTTCACAGTCCCCACGTTTGGCCAAGATATGTCAGAGACAGCATTGATGGCCAAACTTGATTTTTCTCCTGTTGTTGCCGGGGTGGTGTGGTTATTGGCCCCAGGTCTGTCTAGGCCCTCTGCAGGAGCCCTAGGGCCAAGAGGAAAGGTTTAGAGCCATAAAGGTTTACAGAAAATTAAATGCTCTGGGCCAGATAACAAACATACATAAATCCCTCAAAATCTTTCAGGCAATATAGGTAAAAACCAAAAGCCAAAGATAAAGTTGTAAAATTACTTACCTATATATATTGAGTTACTATGGATATATATTGAGTTACTATGGTCTTGGTCTTAATTACAGACTTACAGCAATTAGCTATGTAAACGTAAGCATCCTGGTAAGACCATTCGAGTTAAGAAATTTAGAAGCTTTTGTTTCTGTGTGCCCACCTTGATCTGGAGGGTCCGAACTAATACTATTTCCCTAAGTAGCCCTTCCATCTTACGCTCACCCCTCTTCCACAAAGTGCATAGGGCTGGAAGGGGTAAAGGGGTCTGTTTGGAAGCAGGGAACTGGCAATGGATATGAATCAGGATTCATATCCCAAATGGATTTCAGATAAGGAATATTTACAGGCTTCATTGGATCATTTTCATTCTTCAGGATATTGTGATTCTTGTTTTCTCAGAAGTAAAATAAAAGAAGAATAATGTTAATAATTTGACAATTGAAAGGAAGCTATTCCATTAGGGAGGTAACTAAAAAATATCATGAAGAAAATTATGACTTTTTTTATACTCAAACAATAATGCAGGATTAGATAAATAATAAAAACACAAACAAAAGGACAAGGCTAGGATTTAAGAATTTTTTTTTTTTTTGGCAGTTATTTTTTGGCCAGGTCTGGGTTTGAACCCGCCACCTGCGGTATAAGGGGCCAGCGCCTTTGAGCCACAGGTGTTGCTCTTAATAATTATTTTTAAGACATAATCTTTCTCTAGTTTTCCATTTTTAGTAAATGCAAATTGTAGTAGAACAAATTTATTTACAAAATAAATTTTAGTCTCATTATATGTGGCTTTATTATTTGCATAAAGTACAGTGAGAATAATCATTGTCGCTAGGCTTCTTTTTTAAATTGGCTGTGCTGGCACTTTATGGTTCCATAAGAAAATCTTAGATCAAACTTAAAACCTCTCAAGACAAGCCAAGGATTTGATTGCCTGTAGATACCTTTATAAATTGGATAAATTCCTCTTTTCTCAAGGTCCCAAAGTTACTTGTGGTTCCTGGACCTGTCAGAGTGTAACATTCTTTACTTACTACAGCCCAGAAAGTGTTATAAATGAGGTATTGGGCTAGTTTTACTACAGGGATTTTACTGGCTTTATCAAGTCAACCTAATTCCTCAAAATCATCTACGCATATAAAAAAATGCCTTTCTAGCCAAAGCCTGGGTTTAAAAAACCCAATTTTTCCAGTTCTGTCCTATTATTAAAACAATTCTTATTGAACTTATGCAAATAACTATATTGCCAATAAAATAAGAACATTTATATATAGTTTCTAAATTGGGGAGAAATCGAGTAGAGAGAAAAATAAATGCTTCGATTGTTCACAAAAATATATTTACCAATTCGTTATAAGCTATATATAGTTCAAAAGAAGGGAAAATATCCTTGACTTCTAGAAAATAAAACATTAAAAGAATCAGGAAGGCTTTTAAAAAATGTAGTAAAAAAATAATTACGCCACAAGAGTTTAATTTTTGTTCTATTTGAAGTTGGGTTAGCAATGTTCATGAATGCATCAGCTTTTAAAGTGTTAAAAATTTTTTGTTTGTTTCTTTTAGTTGAAATGGTATAATCTCCTAAGTTATCAGACACCCACATTTAAGAGTCTTGTCAGTTCTTCCTATGGCTTTATTTGAAGAAGCAAATTTTTAGACTGTATTTTATTTATAAGAGCTGCCAGGAAGGCTATGTTAACCAGTGTATGGTGCCCCATGATCGCTTTAATGTACACAGCTATGATTTAATAAAAAATAATAATAATAAATTTAAAAAAAAGAAAAAAATAGTTAACAAAAAGTCTTAGAATAGCCATGGTTGAAGAGATAACTTACAAAGAAATTTGGTGATTATTTTTGTATACAACAATTTTACATAAGAACCACAATTAGTATTGATAATATCACCAAGACATAACAGATTACTACATAATTTTTAAACTGCCCTTACAAATTAATGAAGGGTTACAAGGCGAGAAATATATTAAGGGCTCCAAAACTCTGTGGTTTAGCTACAATAATGGTAATAACCAGCCCTTGTCCCCTCCTTTACTTGATAATCATTAGTCACTGGCTCTTGTTTGCTTCCAGCTGATGGTCATAAATATTCCTAACTTTTTCCACATAGCTGGTAGTTGTAAAGATTCTTAACTTCTCTTGTACATGACACCACCTTTTGCAACTCTAAAGGTGGTTTCTAAGACGTCATCTAGGCCTAGTGTTCCAGAGGTTTGGCTGACCTACCCAGACCAGCAGCAAATACCAAGAAACCCACTGACTGAAATCATGACCCTGGGAACAAAGAAAACAAAACATTTCCAAACCTCTATAATTTTGTCCCAAATTTAGCCAATTAGCAAACCTAAATACCTAATCCCTTGGCCGTCAAACTATCCTTTAAAAACCCTGTCTGCCCAATTGAGTATTGAGAAATTCCTCCCATTACTGCTTAGTGTTATGTGGAATAAACCCTTTGTCTGTGTAAACCCTGTTGTCTCTGAAATCGTCTTCCTCCTGGGTAGGGGGCAGATAAACCTGTTTGGGTAGCAACAATTTCAGAGCATATATTCATAAAATGTTTACATAAATGTAATCTAAAGACTGTTAAACACCATTTTGTATTTGACAATGCTTCCTATATAGTTCTAACATATCAAATAAGCCTAGTATGTCTCTCTCAGACTTCAGTGGCCTTAATATTTAAAAAGTTAGTTTGAGGTCAAAAATACTGAATTTATAACTTTGAAGTTTGTCAAATATTAAAGGTTTAAAACACTTGCTATCATAAAGCACTTGTCATAATACAGGATCACAAGTTGCTATAAAATAGGTCATTTATTCAGCCAAAGTAGTAATTTAAAGATTTTAAGGGCAAAAACTTTTTTAATAGAGAGGAGACTCAGTTTCCCAAACATAAGACCTAATAAAGGTAAGCTGAAAAACACACTAATCAAGCAATAAATTTCATATGTCTTTTTTCCTTCTCCCTATACTTTTTTCTTGCAGTTTACTCAAAAAGTAAACAAAAATCTTTCACTATATTATTAAATAAAGATTTTATTTATAAGAGAAAAACAATTATTATTTTTGCATTAGTATATTAAATGTTAAAGTTAATTTTCATAAAACCATATAAGTAAATTTATTTAATCTTAATCTATTTGACCATCAAGATTGTTAACATCTTTTGAAAATTTTACCATATTCCAACTTTTATATTGATTTAGTTTTATTTATGATACTTTTTTTAATTTAAAAATAATTTTAAACCCTTAAATTAAGCAAAATTGTTTTTTCTATTTAAAAAAATCATGTTTCTGAGAAGGAAAAAGGAAAGGGACTTCGCGGGGGGAGGGGTGGTGGCAGAAAAGCCTGGCCTGCTGAATTAGGAAGTCTGGAGGGCTCACAGAAACATTCAACAGCTAAACCAGCACTCTGCAATTCTTGCCAATAAAAAGAAAAGAATGTGGTATGAGGCAGTCTATCCACATTCAAAACCAATAAAAAAGGACATAGGCATCTGGAGACACGGAAAGACCAATCAAAAAGTTACAATTTCAAATGGAAAGAATGAATATATTTATACCTCTACAGGGCCTTGCATCTCCGTCTCTCTCTTCTTTCTCATGAGAGGGACCCACATCCAGCTCTATTTGGAAGTATTCTAAGCTTTCTCTTTGTTCTTAAATAAAATTTCTCTTTGTTATACTAAAGCCCGTGTGAAGTTACTGTTGCTCTCTATGTGCCCTGCCTGGGTTTCTCCAGCTTTCCTCTTGGTTTCTCCCCATTTTTCTTTCTATACTATTGCTGCTTTTATATCTTTGGATGTGATTGGGAATCTTAGTGCTTTAACTTCATTCAAGAACTAATTTTAAATATTTGTATTCCTCTGATTTTATTATAATTTTATGTCTGTATAATTTCAGGGATTTGGGTTGCCAGAAACAGAAAATGACTCTGAAAAACTGAGCAGAAGAAAAGAGAGGCGGGAGAGAGAGAGAGAGAGGAGACTTGCTGGAAGGGCACGGAGGTAGCTCACAATAGTCAGCCAAAAGTCTTGATTTTGTAGTAACAAGGATATAGGGCTCTCCCCTTATCTCACCAATAGTAACATGTAGCTCTTCTATCTGGTTTCTCCCCAGGAGACTACTAAAATCTTACTTAAGTCTTAATCTTTTACCTTTGTTCATTACTGACTAATCCTGTTATTTCAAGAGCAAAGAATCTGTCATGGCACGTAACTCACCTAATGGTCCTAGGGATGTAAGCTGTTATTAAAATGATGGTAAAGAAAAGTATTCAGGAGAAAATAGAAGCAATAGCTACCTGATTCCTCTAAAATACTTTTCTTTTTTTAAACACATGATATTAAAAATGGCTCTCAACATAATTCTCTTCCACATATGAGCTCACAACTGGTTTTCCCTCTCAGTGAGAGAGAAAGTTATGTCCAGATGCTACATGCAAAATAATGTCACTTTTCTTTAGGTCCTTTATCTCTGGGTGGTGCCTATTTTCCTCTAGTTCTATCATAGTTATCTCATGAGATTGTTCAACCTCTAGGCAACTCTTGTCTCTCTCTCTCTGTTTTTTTTTTTTTTTTTCTGTCTCCCTGGACAGAGTGCCATGGCATCATCATAACTCACAGCAACCTTAAACTCTTGGGCTCAAGCAATCCTCTTGCCTTAGCTTTCCGAGTAGCTGGGACTATTAGGCACCCACCACAGTGCCCAGCTAGTTTTTTCAACTTTTAATAGAGATGGGATCTCACTCTTGCTGAGGCTGATCTTGAACTCCTGAGCTCAAGCAATCCACTTGCCTCAGCCTCCCTGAGGTGATTACAGGCGTGAACTGTGCACCCAGGCTATAGGCAAGTCTTGTGTGTAACTCCACGACCACCACCACCAGTACATCTTATGTACAAAGAAGAAAAAAGATTAAATAAAATAGAAAATTTTAAATAATGTTTCATATGTTATGGTAGTAATAATCACATCAACCCTCTCAGGAGGTGTGTTCTAATATTTGATTTGTGATAGGAAAAGGATAATCCTTAACCTTTACTTTTACTTTCCACCATAATAGCTCTTACCCTATGTACTAAGAAATCAGTATGGAGATTCTACATGCTATCATTCTGTGATAGCATGAATAAAGGAAATATGGATAAAGAAAATGTGAGAATATCTACAAAATGGAGTAGAAAACACAGAGAACGGATTGTGAGATTAACTTACTTTTGAATTAATTTACCTGATTTGCAAAAGCCCTTAAGATTAATGAAAGCTCTGGTCTGGATGCTCAGAAATAGTATTTTGTTGGAGACAGCCCATGAAAAATTATGGTTAGTTCTCCTTTATCAGTGCACGATTACCTAGGAAAGCTCCTATTGTTGTTTTGAAGATTAGGGAATGACTCACATTACATATATCCAATGAATCAAGGCAAATTAACCTTGATCATCAAAGAAGGACTAGGCCTTACAATCAAACTTTTCTTACTACTGTTTGAAGATATTTTTCCCCTAGGGGACAGACACATTTTTGAGAATAGGATTCAAAGGAAATGTAGAGTTAGACAAAAAAACAAACAAGTAACAATTTCCTAAAAACATTGCTTTTTGGGAATGTAACTCATTTTTAGAACTAAGGAGTTTTGATCTATTTCTGTACCTCTTATAACATTATAGAAATCTTGGATGTACACTGGATCAAGAAGAAATGAAAGAGATTTTTAAAAATCAGAGCCATTATGAAATGCTTCTTCCATACTTGCACATTTAAAAATGGTAACAAACACTAGTACATTGTTTCATACATGAATTTAAAAAATCAGATCATGTTTTACAGAAAAATTTTAAATGAATCAAAAGTATGTGGAAAAATATTTTTGTTTTAAAATTCTTTGTATCTCTTTAATCCTTTTGAGATGACTGTTGAATTGTGTGTGATGATGCTTCACATATTGATTCAACAAATCTATGCAGAGATATTTCATCTGAGGTGGTTGAAACATTTCAGATTTACAAATACATAGAAATTGCTATACATTGATTATATGGTTATAAAATTTACTATGTAAAAATATCAATTTTCCAGGCTGCGGACAGCCCTTGGATTTGCAAATTCAGGTTGTTTTCATTTAGTCAAACCATTTCTGGTATTTTCTTTTTGTAGTTCTTAACTCAGAACTTAAAACATACCCTGTTTTCCTGAAAATAAGACAGTGTCTTATTTTAAGGTGTGCTCACAAAGATGCGCTAGGTCTTATTTTCAGGGGACGTCTTATCTTTCCTGTAAGTAGGTCTTATTTTCGGAGGATGTCTTATTTTGGGGAAAACAGGGTAGTTCTCAATCCTGGATGATTATTGGAATCATCTGGAGACATTTTAGACTCTATTTTACTGGCTAGACTCCAAATAAATTAAATGAGAATGTTTTGGGTATAGGACTCTGTCATGTATAGCCAAGATTGAGAGTTACTGCCTACAGGAAAACTATGATAAGTTTCTGATTATTTATAATAAATAAATATCAAAGGACTGTGTTTAAGATGTAAAGATAAAAAGTGAATTATTAAACAAAATATAAAAACCACATTTTCCACATTGTCCTTCCATGTCATATGAAATCTATTGACACATTCTAAGGATACTTTTACTGCTGTTTAAGGAAAGTTAGACCTCAACACTAATAAGAGAGAAGAAATCTCGAGATTACACTTTAAAGAAAATCTTACAAACAGTAAAAGGTATCTTGGAAGAATTAACTCCAACTGCTAAGTCTGAGCTCATCCCACCCTTTTGTTAATTAATAGCATGGGTGTGATGGTCAGAGCCTCCTTGGGACTCAGTGTGGCATCCACCTGGCAGGGGAGTTGGTTTTATAGTTTCTCAGTCATTCATAGTATCAAATAATTTTAATATTCAGGAGTGTATTTGAGATAAATATATGAAGCCCCAGTATTTTCTATAACATGAAGTATTTTTCTCAATATAGAGATAATTACTATACCAGGATACAACCTATCAAGCCCATTTAGCTATTTGTAAAGCTTACAATATATTTGAGAATACCTTGTAAAATACCATCAGTGCCCCACAAAGTGTGTTCTGGGTTATTCATCTAGTGTCTTGTAATATTTACTTCAATAGATGGCTGTAGATTGAATGGCTCAGATTGTTCAATCATTTCTTTTTCTCCTAGAAACAATGTTCAAAATAATGGCCATATTTCTAGGTTTGATAGTTAGAATAATGCTTTTCCCTTCTTCCCCCTAAAAGTGTTCATGTCCTATCTCTGAAACATGTGAATGTGTTATATTACCAAACAGAGGGAAATGAAGGTCACAGAGGGATCTGAGATTGCTCATGAGTTGACTTTAAAATAAGGATTTTATTGATGAGTCCAATGTTCACACATAGGTCCCTAAAAGAAGGGGGAGGCAAAAAAAGTCAGTAATGTCCAAGTGATATGATGTGAAGAAGACTCGACTGGCCATTTCTAGCTTTTATGCTAGAAGGGACTTAATCTTGGGAATGTGAGCAGCCTCTAGAAGCTAAAAATGGATACTCCCCTGGAGCCTCCTAAAAGTGATACAATCACACTGAGACCTTGATTTCAGCACGATAAGATCCATTTCAAATCTCTGATCTAAAGAATAGTAAGAGCCTAAATTTGTATTAAGTTATCAAGTTTGTGTTAATTTGTTATAACAATAGAAAACTAATACACTAGATTAGATCTGAATATATTTTTAAATGTGTTTTTAATTAAGTGTAATTTACAGTTTATCATTCATATTTATTATTTATAGTCAATGGGCTTTGATAAATATGTACCCATGAAAGCCACACTCCTAATAAGATATATTAATAGAACATTGCATTCCCCATTTCTAGAATCTTTATAGCAGCTCAATTCACAATTGCAAAGATGTGGAAGCATCCCAAGAGCCCATCAACTCATGAATGGGTTGACAAACTGTGGGATACGTATAACATAGAGTACTATTCAGCCGTGAAAAGGGGCAGAGACTTGACATCTTTTGTATTTATCTGATGGAGTAGAAACACATTCTTTTTAGTAAAGTATCACAAGAATGGAAAAGCAAGCATCCAATGTGTTCAATATTAATATGAAACTAATAACTACATACCCACATGAAAGAAAAACACAAATATATTCAAGTCAGGAGGAGGGAGGAAAAGGAAAATGGGAAAGGGGGAGGAAGAAGTAGGATTGGCAAGTTCTCAGCTAATGTGCTCCATGTAAGGGTATACAGCACACCCACTGGGTGCGGAGTGTGTGCTCAACTACAACTTGAATTTTACCTTATAAATGAAAACAATGTAACATAAATATTGGTACCCTTCTATCAATTTGTACACTGTAATAGTTAAAAAGAAAAATAATTCAAAAATCATTGAACTGGACACTTGAAATGGGTGATTTTTGTGATATGCAAAATATTCCTCAGAAAAACTATTAAAAAAAAAGAAAAATGTCTGTATTTAAAGTTTGTTGTCTCAACTTATGGCAACATAGGTTGCATCACAAAATAAAATTTTGTAACACAAAATCTGTATGTGTCATATACCCAGGTAAGGTTGACATAAGAAAGATATGCCATGGACCCAGAAGTTAATTAATGATAATTATTATTATTTATCATAATATGAAATTTTTATCTGTTGTAGCATCCATTCAAAACAATTGAATAAGTGAGGTGAATGATATGTTGACCAGTTTGATGTGAACATTCTATATTGTATATATAGTCAGAACATTGTACCCCATAATTGCAGTAATGTACAGTTATGATCTAATAATTTTATTAAAATTCAGTAAAACATCAGGTAGATCACACATCCTCAGAAAGGTATTTCTTCGTTATCTTAATCTAAACTTTTAACTTGCAGAGTTTAAGAAAACAAAATAAAATTAAAAGTACAAAAATTTTCTGTGGAGTGTACTTGTATGTGGTACCCTTAATGACATGGCTAAGGGGCGCCCATGTGCTGGTGCTCTCTAGAACAGAAGGATGGGAAGAAGTGGGAATGGCCAGGTTTGTCTGGAGCTCTGCCTCTGGGGTGGATGACACCATATACGCTCCTCTTAAATCTAACCTAGCCATCACCGAGGGCATAGGAACAAGTATGCTAGAAAAGTAAGCATGGAATTTAATTTTATTACTAAGGCTAATTTAATGAAAGGTTTAAGAAAGGTGGTATTTTTTAACTGAAAATAAATGATTATATAATCTGTATAATCTCAAAATAATGAGCTTGATTAAGTTATTAAATTGGCTTTTACTGTTATATTTTGAAAAATAATAAAACATGTGTTGGATTCTGGTGTCTGAATTTTCCATATCTTCTCCAATGTAAATCTAGTTATTGATACTACAATAAAGATTTGTATGACTCAATACCTGTTGCTAAGTGGTTAGGGCACTGGCCACATACACGGAGCTGGTGGGTTCGAACCAGCTGGCCTGGGCCTGCTAAACAACAATGACAACTACAATAAAAAAAATGGCTAGGCACTGTGTCAGGCTCCTCTAGTCCTAGCT
The DNA here is from genome assembly GCF_027406575.1 of Nycticebus coucang. Lineage (NCBI taxonomy): Eukaryota > Metazoa > Chordata > Mammalia > Primates > Lorisidae > Nycticebus > Nycticebus coucang. The sequence goes on along the minus strand of NC_069787.1, from coordinate 114,009,728 downwards.
ACTTGGGAGGCTGAGGCAAGAGAATCACTGAAGCCCCAGAGTTTGAGGTTGCTATGAGCTATGACACCACAGCACTCTATTGAGGGCAACATAATGAGACTCTGTCTCAAAAAAAAAAAAAGAAAGAAAAGATTTGTATTTGAATATATTAATATATTAGTCATCAGGTCTTTCATAAATAGAATTTATTTTCCTTAGCTTTTTTCAGCCTCAAAGTTTAGGGAAGTTTTTACAGCCACCATTGGCACTGTTCCTTGAATGAACATTTCTCCAGTTATCAAATTGTTTATTTTCAATCTCTAGTTTTTCTCGGTGGCCTGCAGTGGATTTCTTGCTTATATTATGGACTTCTACTATAGATATATATTTGATAGTGTGCTAAATGGCACATTGTTTTCCAGAATTTTCCTAAGCTGTCAAATCTTTTAGCATTCCTCAGGGTCACACTTAATTTTCCTACATTCTGCCATCTCTTTTGTAATATAGCACCATAAAATACAAGCTTCTAACTATTCCCTGCACGGATTAAAATTTTATTATAAATCCCACATCTTGTAAGATTCTTCTACCACCCCAATCTACCATACACGTAATTAATCAAATACATATATATCCCTTTGGGGGGAATCTAATATTTATTGATATTATTATGTGTAAGATATTGGGCTGAGCACATTGAAGGCATTACCACATTATCCTTAGGGCAGTTCCGGTAGTTAGGAATGTTACTGACTTTGTTGTATGGAAAATGAAATTAAATCATAGCAAGAATGACCAGTTTGTGTCTGTAAGATCATTCCTGAAGCGTGACTATATCATTGGCTATCCAAGTCTGACAACCACATTATATTCATAAAATAACTTGAAGGATGTCATTTAAAAGTTCTCTGCCTCTGCTTATTTAGACCAAAAAAAAAAAGAAAAAAAAATCTTTGCTCTCTGGTTAGGCACAAGATAGGAAATGTCAGAGAGGGTTCATTCAAAGAGTAGGCTAGTTGATGGTCAGATATCCAGATCTAGCGGGGTGGTTCAAGCATGAGCAAAAAACAAATGCCAAGTGTCATTTTTCCTTTATTGAGAAGAAAGAAGCAGAGGGTGAGAAAATCCCTAACTACAGGGTGGACCACAGACTCCAGCAGACAGGCAAAAGACTAGTTTTTCTCTCCATTAGTTCCAGTGCAAGTAAAACATGTTGCCGGATGTCTGCTGCTCCACAAAAAGAGGAATGATTTTATGAAGGCCAGTGTTTGCAGAACATATGTCCCTCAGAAGACTCCAAAGTTTTCATAACCTATTCTCAAAGACAGCCAATTTAACTCAAAGAATGCATACACTCAAGAAAACAGTAGTTTTAAATAATTAAGATTATAAAGTTTTAATATGAAATGATCATGAATTCTTGGTTTGAATTATTTATTATCAGTTTAAACCAGTTGGGGCCAGTGTCCAAACACAAAAAGAAAATACATACTTTGAATATCCCTGACAGTTTTGAACCTTTCTAACTTTTTTGAACCAACTTCAAACACTGCAATATAGTTTGAATTGATTAACATGAACCTAATACATTAATAAATAAGAATTTGATAGATTTTTAAAAATTCATTACTAATTTATTTCAATAGTATCCTAACTATATTATCATACCACCCATTTCACAGTGCAAGTTATTAGTAAATTACTTTCTATAGGATGCATTCTACCTTAACAGCATATGAGGCACAAGGTACTGTATTAGGCATAGAAATATTTGTGTTCCCGAGCGCATCAGTTTGATTCCCTGTATACTACAGAACTAAAATCCAAACTCATTGGCTCATCCAATGTTTGTCACAAGCTACATTCAGTCTTTATTTTCTTGTAGTTTTATATAAACCTCTTTGGGTTTTCTACCTGTCCTTATCTGGTGTTTATTCTTTAAACACATTTGAAATTTCTTCCCTTTGAACTCAAAATTTGATTAGCCTGGAATAGCATCCTATAATTTGTTGGTTAATGAAAGTTTTTCTTGATGAAGAGAATAGATGTCCACCATCGATTCCCTCTTCCTTTAATAATATATACAGGTTTCATTTTGAAAACCACTACTTGCCTCACTCTTAGTCCATTTCCTGCTATAATAATTGGCTTGTGAATAAGTACATGACCCAGTCAGAACTCATCAAAAGTAATTCAGGATCTAGGTTAGAGAGAAAGATCTTCTTTTATACTCATGGTTGAACATGGAAGAATATAGTTGAAATTACTCTCAATGAGGAATAATCTATCCAAGGACAAAGAGCAGAGAGATGAAGAAAAAAATCCCAATGATAGTATTTTATACTTGAATCAAAGATTTTCCATTATGAGAGCCAATATTTTCATCCTACCTTTTTTTCCCAAAAGACAATTTACCCTAATTTTCTGTCACATTTGCTTTTGCCTTCCCAAATAATTCCATTCTGTACTTCTACAGAGATAAGAATATAGGGCACTAGCTATAAAGAACATGTGCTTGGATCGTTTATATATTCTGCCATTTCTTTTAAATTTTGTGTATTCTCAGCTCCTCAAGAAAAATTAAGAAATTTAGGATATGCTGTTTTCATGCTGACGATATCTGTTTAAATATATATGATGCCTCTTTTTAAGCAAGTAAATCCAAATTACATAACATATTTTGCATATTTCCTACAAGAAAATACAGGTTTATTGTGTGTGTGCGCGCACATTTAAAAGGTCAATGGTAGTATGAGTTTTCCTCATAACTCTATTTTTTCCACATTCACATAACTTTTATTGTTACGATTGTTCTATTTTATTATTAGTTATTGTTACTCTCTTACTGCATCTTAATGTTTAAATTAAGCTTTACCCTGGGTGTGTCTATGTAGGAAAAAGCAATTATATAGCAATTAAAAGAAAGTATATAGGATTCGGTACTTTCCAGTTTTCAGATATCCACATGAGGATCTTGGAACATGTTCCCTGAGGATAAGGGGACGCCACTGTGCTGGATATTGCAATCTTTGTCCTTTATAGGCTTAGAAACCTGGGCTAAAGTCTCTTACTTACTAATTGTAACACTACATAAATTATTCTGTGGCCTCAATTATCTTATCAGTAAAACAGAAATAATACATACCTGCCTCATCAAGCAGCTGTGAAAATTAAGTTTGTGAACTTGCCACCACACACTTATATTGGCAGCACTGTACAAACAATTCAGTAAGGATTCACAATCCTACAGTTGTGAATATCAGTGTCTAACAACTGTGTTTGTGTCAAAGTGTGGTAGTGTCTTGCTGAGTGGAGTTCATTATTATTGTTACATGTCTTTGTGTACCATATGACAACAGCTTTGAAGGTCATTCAAGAAAAATAGTTCCAAAATTGCTTTTAAGGATGGACTAAGTATTGGTGTAAGAACACAGATTCCCAAGGAGAGTACTTTGAAGATGACTATAGTGATATTCAGCAATGTGGTGATTGTTCTGTTTAAGAAGAGTGGTGATGGGATCTCAGTTTCATCTGGCTTGTAAGGTCTCAATTGACAAGTCTGAAGTTGACCTGATTGATTTTGCTTTGTAAGTTACTCGATGCTTTTGCCTTACAGCTCACAGGAATTCCTTCATGTTGACTTTGGACAGTCTGACAACTATGTGTCTTGGTGATTACCTCTTTTGCCATGAATCTCTCAGGTTTTTAATGAGCTTCCTTTATTTGACTGTCTAAATCTCTAGCAAGACCAGAGAAGTTTTGCTCAATTATTCACCCTAATAGGGTTCCCTGCCCTTGTGCATTTTCTTCTTCACCCTCAGCGAAGCCTGTGATTCTTATATTTGGCCATTTTATATAATTGTATGTTTCTCATAGGCTTTGCTCATTCCTCTTAATTCCCTGGTCATAATTTTTAATGATTTTTTTAATTAAAGACTTTTATTTATGTTCTGTGATTTTTTTCTTCTGCCTGGCCTTGTCAATTCTTACAACATCCCATTGTGTTTTGGATTTCCTTAAATGAGTTTTCCATTTTCAGAAGTTCTGATTGGATTTCCTTTAAGATGAAAATCTACTTAGTGAATTTTTCATTCATTTCCTGAATTGCTTTTCCAGTTTCCTTGAGAAGGTTATTCATTTTCTTTTGGATTTCATTTAGTTTTCTTATAATCTATATTTGAAATTCCTTATCTGTCACTTCAATATTTTCGTTTTGTTTGGTATCTATTGCTAGACATCTAGTGCTCCCTTTTGGGTGCATTCTTTCACTCTGATTGTTCATACTTCTGGAGTCTTTTCACTTATTTCTTATCTGGAGCAGCTGTTGCTTCTTATTTTTGGATTTTCTTTTTTTTTTAGGGAAGGTTTTCTCAACAAGCACACTCTTGTGCTGGTGTATTTTTAGCACATGTTGAGTAGGGACATGGTTGTTTTGATGGTGATCCACGTTTTTGATAGATACCTTGATTATAGATATCCTTGGTGTGGTAGTTTGCTCAGCTGTTCATTGTTTATAGGCTATAGCATTGGTAAGCTATGTTTGGGTAGATTTCCTGTATATTTTTGATAAGAGAGAATGGAGATCTTTGAAATCTACCCAAACACACAGCTTACCAATGTCATTTTAGCAATGCAAATTGCATGGGCAGGTCCAGTTTAGTCTTTGAAACAGTAGGTTGCAGCTATGGGTGAAATCAACTTCACCCTCTATAACTGAGTCAATAAACACTGTAAAGTGCTGTGCAAATTGACTTCCCTATCCTTAGATGGTACTTACTGGAAGAAACAAGCTGTGGTGTTCTTTCTTGGACCTGTGACTGGCTCTAGTCCCTCAGGAGGAACACTTTAATGCACGATGGTGGGGAGAGCCCTGGAACTTTCAGGGCTTTATTTTCTGCCACTATGGAAACAGGTGGGGGATGAGGTTGGGCAGGGCTGGGTAAAGTGAGCTTTCTCTTAGGCTCCACAAAAGCAAGTAAAATACCTGTTTTAGTGGGGTTCAAATGTTTGCTCCAAGCTTCTGGTAAAGGTCTTAAGGATGAAGTTGAAGAGGCCCCATCCAACCTGAAAGTCTGCTTTTGGAGGCGAGGCCATCTAAGATTCACAATCTGGCTAACTCTCAAACCTTCCCACAGCCTACATGTCTGACCTACTAGCATGTGTCTTCATGAAACATTGTTGGGCAGGGAATTCCCTAATTGGGTACCCCTGATCCACTATAAGTCCTCAATGAAGGAGACATGGGCCCCACTCTGTGTAGAGACCTCAGCCTTGAGTACATGCCTGCTGGAGAGAGATGGCTCTTTAAAATCTTCTCCTCATGAACAGTTCTCCCAGTTGGAACAGGCAGGGGAGGTGCCACAGCTGCTAGTCATCCTGAGCTCCTGACTGTGCCACTCCTGCTTGCTATGACTCCTTCGTGTGGGGTCTCCCTCACCACAAGACCTTCCCTAATTCAATAGGAAGTGTTTATGTGGGGTGAATAGGTACTCACCCAGATTGGCAGGTCTCAGAAAGCCACAACATTCTCCCATCAGTTCTGTCCATGTGAGTTCCCATGCAACCCAAGTCCAGCTCCCAGACCTCTGCCCTGTGTCCCCTAGCAGCCCTCTTGAGTTGGGTTCTTGGGGTCCAGCCTTATTTGACCCACTAATGTGCAACTCTACAAAATGCTGGCAAGCAGGGAGCCCCCAAATTGGATGCTTCCAGTCCACTGCAGGCCCCCCAAGGGTAAAGGCATGGGACTCACTTCCCGTGGTGATCTCAGCCTGCAGCATGGGCCTGCTAGGAAGAAGCAGCTGCTCACCAAACTCTCAGCTCTAAACTGCTTTCCAGGCTGTGGTGGAGGGAGCTGCAATGGAAGCATCTGAATTGAAGAAAGCCAGCTTTCCAGCTTCTCCACAACACTCCCTCTGGACAGGGGCCCAATGCTGAATGTCCAAGCTTCGGGATCGTACTATCTCTTCCTGCTGCTTCGTGTTTGCTGCCATTCCTGGGCTCATTGTGTGAAAGCCTCCAAATAACTCCACAGCCTGCTGGTCACCAGAGGTTCTGAAAGGGAGATAAAGATTCTCCCCCTTAGCCGGGCGTTGTGGCGGGCGCCTGTAGTCCCAGCTGCTCGGGAGGCTGAGGCAAGAGAATCGCTTAAGCCCAGGAGCTGGAGGTTGCTGTGAGCTGTGTGAGGCCACGGCACTCTACCGAGGGCCATAAAGTGAGACCCTGTCTCTACAAAAAAAAAAAAAAGATTCTCCCCTTACCCTTTCTCATGGATCAAAGCCTCTCAGGGTTTGGTCCTCACCAATATTTTTTTCTTTTACCTTTTTGTTGTTGTTGTTGTTGTTGTTGTTTTTATCATGGTATCTGTATTAGGTGGTATGGTATCTGTGCATCATGGTATCTGTATTAGGTCTTATAATTGTTCAGGAAACTGAACCTCATCTCCATCAAAGACTTACTTTTTGAAATCTTTAAATTGTCATCACTTTGGCTAAATGACTGAATATTATTTTAAAGCGACCTATGATCCTATTTTTTTTATTAAATCATAACTGTGTACATTGATGCATTTATGGGATTCAGTTTACTGATTTGATATACAATGTGAAATGCTTACATAAAACTGATAAGCACATCCATTATCTTGCTTACTTATTTGTTGTGGTAAGAAAATTATACTCTTCCCTGTTTTCTTTCTACTGTGATTCACAGTTTTCCTCCATGAGGTCCCTGGCGGGCTCTGGACCCTCACTCTATAATCTGTGTCTGATCTGTGTCTCTTCTCCCTTCTCACCCATCCAAAATCCCATCTTCCTTCTGGATGGTCCAACAAGCACTGTATCTTGTCAACTATTTTGTCCCTTCCTATATGAATTTTAAAGCTACACTTTTTTCTACTTATAAAACATTTATTTGAAAATCTCCAGACTTTTGCAAAGCAGGAGTGCAATGAAATTTTTGTTTTGTGTATGTTAAAATGTATAGATTTACTGGATTTTTCTATTACTTTTCATAATGTGATTATTTGGCAGCAAAGTTGGCAAAAATAGTGTTCTTGATTAAACATAAATGAAATAATTTACTTATGTCGTAACATAAGTTTTATGTCTATGTTATATGGACATTTTATGTTGTGTAGCTATTCTTGTGAATGTTAGTGTGTGGATGGGTGTATATTGTTATACACAATTGAGCTAAGCATAGAAGTCTTATGTTTAAGACTTTCCTGACTCACAAACTCATTAAGTTTGTCATTAAAAGTGAAAGAGAAGACTTTCCACAGAACCATGGGTCTTTCTTAATCACTGAATTCAGAACAAGCAAATCTCATTAAGCCTGGAGCATAATGGATCATTTTTATTTGGATTTTGTACATTTTAGATCCTGAAAGCAGCATTTAGAAAGACACTTTATGAATTCAGAAAGACACTTTTTTTTTTGAGACAGAGTCTCACTATGTTGCCCCTGATAGAGTATGATGGCGTCACACCCCACAGCAGCCTCAAACGCTTGGACTTAAGAGATTCTCTTGCCTCAGCCTCCCAAGTACCTGGGAGTATAGTCATCTGCCACAACGCCCAGCTATTTTTGTTGTTGTTGTTGTTGCAGTTTTCACCGTGTAGCTGGCCCAGGCTGGGTTCAAACCCATCAGCCTGAGTGTATGTGGCTGGTGCCCTACCCACTGAGCGATGTGCACCACCAAGACACTTTTTTTTTAATACCTCACTGTTTGCTTCATACTTTCCATACTATTGTTCTCTACATACAATCTATATATAATCAACACTTTTAGTAGTTTCCATTTCACAATTTTAAAAGTACCCTTCACACATATATTTTAACATATATGGACAAGGTTCAGAAATGTTACGAACTTTATTAACACTTAAAAATTCCAAGGGGTAGAGGGGAGACAAGATGGCGGACTGAAGCCAGCTTTCAACAAAGGCTCCCATCCAGAAGGAGAGTTAAGGGACAGGAATTTAGTAAGTATCCTGGTGGACTTGAGCCTCACCAAGAGAGAAGGCTGAAGAACGCACATCAACACCGCTGAGGCAAGTTGTGATCACAAGGACGCAAACAAAAGGTACAAAATCCACCACCAAGCGGACGGGAGTCCCCCTCCCCCATGAGACCGGCTCAAGAGCCCCACAATTGAACAAGCGGGCAGAAATTAAAGGCCCTCCCACTACACTCCACGGGAGAGACCTTCTAAAAACTGGACCTACGTCCCCTACTGGGGTGCCGTGGCGTTCTCCTGCCGGACGTAGGGCTGAAAAAAACTTTGGGAATCCTTTGCCGGCAACCCTGAATCCCCAGCGCTCCCCTCCCACCCACTGAGGTCTGGAGGCCTGTCCCCCAGGACTTTGGATTCTTGGGTGATTTCTCAAGGGGAGTGGACAGTCCCCGAGTTGCGACTGGTCAGCATTGACTCTGAGGCGCGCAAGTGAGGAGAGGGCACCGGGCTGAGGGGGAGTCACGCCTCGCGGCACTTCCCTGCGGTGCAGTGCACCAACCCTCCCCGGGCATACGGGGCCCAAGACTGAATAAGACTCTGGCCTCCCCGCTGAGAGCTGAGAACCCCTACTCTCACTCGGGGTCTGAGGGCCTATCCCCCAGGAGTTCGGCTCCTTGGGTGATTTCTCGAGGGGAGTGCACAGTGCCTGAGCTGCATCAGGTCAGCGCTGACTCTGGGATCGTGAGCGAGGAGAGGGCACTCTGCGGAGGGGAACTCAAGCCTTGGCGGCACTTCCCTGCGGTGCAGTGCAGGAGCCCTCCCCGGACCGTAGTATTGCGTAAAACTGAATGAAACTCTAGCTTCCCCCCCACACTCCCAATCGGGGTCTGGGGGCCCATCCCCCAAGAGTTCTGATTCTTGGGGGATCTCTTAAGGGGTGTGGACCCAGCACAAACTGCGGCCGCTCAGTGCTGACTCTGGGGCGCCTGAGTGCCCACACCAGAGCAGCAGTTCCCTGGAGGTAGATCAACAGCCGTTTTTTCTTTAACGGCAGAACGCTCACTTTTGGACATTCTGAGGCCACACCCCCTGTCTCCCTGGGCAACCAGAGGAGGCCACTGGCTACACGGCTCACAAACCCGGGAAGCTTCCAGGGCGGGGCCGACCCAGAGAGGTGTTCAGACGCAATTCTCCAACAGCAAAGACGTTTGAACTCAAAACAGCCCGTCTTCTGTAGGCGACGACAGGAACAGAGACAGAACCTCACAAAGTTGTCTGTTCTGTTCTGTTCTGTTAGCAGCATCCATCAGGGACGGGGCTAAGCCTGAGTGAACACCTCCTTCCCATCACCTGCATCAAACACTCAAAGATGTCAGGCCCCATCTCCTCCTGCTAGATAGCGGCAGTCTGCGGGGGCCTGGCAGACTTCCTTGCGATTCAGGCAGGTGCAAACCCCTGGAGTGTCTGTTCACTGCAGGCAACTGGGTTAGCCATCTGCAGAGATACCAGTGACTGGGTCCGACGGAGGGGCAAAGTGGGGAAGGAGACGTCAACCTTCCCAGACTGCTCTGTTTGCTGGGTGGCTCCTCCTGACTCCACGCTGCACTGGGGTGAGCTGTGTCAGAGGAGTCACCAGGCCCCTGTGATCCAGTTCCCAGAGACCTCTTGAACCCTTCCACCTGAGACAAGTGCCGATTGAGACAGTTGATTCGGACCTTTTGAACTGGGCTAATAGACTGAGGACTTTTCAGGCGGTGCCCTGGGTGTGCGATTGTAGGAAGGTTTGATTCTCCTTTTCCAACTGGGGCCAGAGGTAGGCAGGCGGGGTGACTTAATTGCTGATTTTTCCACACAGCTGAGACTTCAAGCCAGAGTAGAAGTTGCAATAGGATCAAACAGAAAACAAGACAGAACAACTTTGCTGAAACCAGCTGAAACCAAGCTGAAACCAGCTGAAAACAAGACAGAACAACTTTGCTCCACCACACCAGACAGGGTCCCAGTTTCTCAGGCCACAACACTGTACGGGCCCTCGATAAAACCCCAGGGGAAAAACCAAAGGGAGTAAACCATGGGGCGGAATCAGCGGAAAAACTCTGGTAACATGAATAACCAGAATAGATCAACCCCCCCAAGAAAAGATACGGCAGATGTGATTGAAGATCCCATTCATAAACAACTGGCTGAGATGTCAGAAGTCAAATTCAGAATTTGGTTTGCAGACAAGATTAATAAAATGGAATTAGGAATTCGAGGAGAAATTCAAAAATTGTCTCAAGAATTTAACGAATTTAAAGACAAAACCACCAAAGACTTAGACACACTGAAACAAGAACTTACAGCCTTCAAAGATATGAAAAATACAGTAGAATCCCTCAGTAACAGAATGGAGCAAGCAGAAGAAAGGATTTCTGACATTGAAGATAAAGTCTTCGAACGCTCCCAATCTCTCAAAGAGGAAGAGAAATGGAGAGCAAAAATGGATCACTCACTCAGAGAACTCTCAGATAATTCGAAAAAAAACAACATAAGGGTTATAGGAATTTCGGAGAACGATGAAGTGGCTGCCAAGGGCACAGAGGCCCTTCTACATGAAATTATGAAAGAAAATTTTCCAGACATGCCTAGAGAATGTGAAATTCAGACAGCAGACAGCTTCAGAACCCCAGCACGATTCAACCCCAATAAGCCATCTCCCAGACATATCATAATTAGCTTCACTAAAGTTAACATGAAAGAGAAGATTCTCAAAGCAGCCCGGCGAAAGAAAACTATAACGTACAAAGGTAAGAATATTAGAATAACTGCAGATCTCTCTGCTGAAACTTTTCAAGCCAGAAGAGGCTGGTCATCAACTTTAAATCTCCTAAAGCAAAAAAACTTTCAACCCAGGATCTTGTATCCAGCTAAATTGAGTTTCATCTATGATGGAGAAATTAAATACTTCAATGACATTCATATGTTGAAAAAATTTGCCATAAGTAAACCAGCTCTTTAGGATGTTCCTCCACAATGACCAACCCAATCCTATACCACAAAAGTAAACTCACTCAGAAACTTCGGATCAAACTCCAACTTCCACACTGGCGAAAGGATTAAAAATGTCCACTGGACCTTTGAAAAACTCGATACCCAAAATTCCACCAGACTTATCAATACTCTCCATCAATGTGAATGGCTCAAACTGTCCTCTAAAGAGGCATAGGTTAGCTGACTGGATACAAAAACTCAAGCCAGATATTTGTTGCATACAAGAGTCACATCTCAACTTAAAAGACAAATACAGACTCAGGGTGAAAGGATGGTCATCCATATTTCAGGCAAATGGTAATCAGAAAAAAGCAGGTGTTGCAATTTTATTTGCAGATACAGTAGGCTTTAAACCATCAAAAGTAAGGAAGGACAAGAATGGTCACTTCATATTTGTTAAGGGTAATACTCAATATGACGAGATCTCAATTATTAATATCTATGCACCCAACCAGAATGCACCTCAATTTATAAGAGAAACTCTAACAGACATGAGTAACTTGATTTCCTCCAGCTCCATAATCGTTGGAGATTTCAACACTCCCTTGGCAGTGTTGGATCGATCCTCCAGAAAGAACCTGAGCAAAGAAATCTTAGATTTAAACCTAACCATCCAATATTTAGATTTGGCAGACATCTACAGAACATTTCATCCCAACAAAACTGAATACACATACTTCTCATCAGCCCACGGAACTTACTCCAAAATTGATCACATTTTAGGTCACAAGTCTAACCTCAGTAAATTTAAAGGAATAGAAATTATTCCATGCATCTTCTCGGACCATCATGGAATAAAACTTGAATTGAGTAACAACAGGAATCTGCATACCCATACAAAAACATGGAAGTTAAATAACCTTATGCTGAATGATAGCTGGGTCAGAGATGAGATTAAGAAAGAAATCGCCGGGCGGTGCCTGTGGCTCAGTGAGTAGGGCGCCGGCCCCATATACCGAGGATGGCGGGTTCAAACCCAGCCCCGGCCAAACTGCAACCAAAAAATAGCCGGGCGTTGTGGCGGGCGCCTGTAGTCCCAGCTGCTCAGGAAGCTGAGGCAAGAGAATCGCGCAAGCCCAAGACTTAGAGGTTGCTGTGAGCCGTGTGACGCCACGGCACTCTACCAAGGGCTGTACAGTGAGACTCTGTCTCTACAAAAAAATAAAAAAAAAAAAAGAAAGAAATCGCCAATTTTTTGGAACAAAACGACAATGAAGACACAAACTATCAGAACCTCTGGGACACTGCAAAGGCAGTTCTAAGAGGGAAATTTATAGCACTGCAAGCCTTCCTCAAGAGAACGGAAAGAGAGGAAGTTAACAACTTAATGGGACATCTCACGCAACTGGAAAAGGAAGAACATTCCAACCCCAAACCCAGTAGAAGAAAAGAAATAACCAAAATTAGAGCAGAATTAAATGAAATTGAAAACAAAAGAATAATACAACAGATCAATAAATCAAAAAGCTGGTTTTTTGAAAAGGTCAATAAAATAGATAAACCTCTGGCCAACCTAATCAGGAAAAAAAGAGTAAAATCTCTAATATCATCAATCAGAAACAACAAAGACGAAATAACCACAGACTCATCAGAAATCCAAAAAATCCTTAATGAATATTACAAGAAACTTTATTCTCAGAAATATGAAAACCTGAAGGAAATAGACCGATACTTGGAAGCACGCCACCTTCCAAGACTTAACCAGAATCAAGTGGAAATGTTGAACAGACCCATATCAAGTTCAGAAATAGCATCAACTATACAAAACCTCCCTAAAAAGAAAAGCCCGGGACCAGATGGTTTCACGTCAGAATTCTACCAAACCTTTAAAGAGGAATTAGTACCTATATTACTCAACCTGTTCCAAAATGTAGAAAAACAAGGAAGACTACCCAACACGTTCTATGAAGCAAACATCACCCTGATCCCCAAACCAGGAAAAGACCCAACAAGAAAAGAAAATTATAGACCAATATCACTAATGAATATAGATGCAAAAATATTCAACAAGATCCTAACAAACAGAATCCAGCAACACATCAAACAAATTATACATCATGACCAAGTTGGTTTTATCCCAGGGTCTCAAGGCTGGTTCAATATACGTAAATCTATAAATGTAATTCAGCACATAAACAAATTAAAAAACAAAGACCATATGATTCTCTCAATTGATGCAGAAAAAGCTTTTGATAATATCCAGCATCCCTTCATGATCAGAACACTCAAGAAAATTGGTCTAGAAGGGACTTTTCTTAAACTGATAGAGGCTATCTACAGCAAACCCACAGCCAATATCATATTGAATGGAGTTAAATTGGAATCATTTCCACTCAGATCAGGAACCAGACAAGGCTGCCCATTGTCTCCATTGCTTTTCAACATTGTAATGGAAGTTTTAGCCACCGCAATTAGGGAAGAAAAGGCGATCAAGGGTATCCATATAGGGTCAGAAGAGATCAAACTCTCGCTCTTCGCAGATGATATGATTGTGTATCTGGAAAACACTAGGGACTCTACTACAAAACTCCTAGAAGTGATCAAGGAATACAGCAGCGTCTCAGGTTACAAAATCAACATTCATAAATCGGTAGCCTTTATATACATCAACAACAGTCAAATTGAAAAAGCAGTTAAGGACTCTATCCCATTCACAGTAGTGCCAAAGAAGATGAAATATTTGGGAATTTACCTAACAAAAGACGTGAAAGATCTCTATAAAGAGAACTATGAAACTCTAAGAAAAGAAATAGCTGAAAATGTTAACAAATGGAAAAACATACCATGCTCATGGCTGGGAAGAATCAACATTATCAAAATGTCCATACTACCCAAAGCAATATATAATTTCAACGCACTCCCTATTAAAGCTCCACTGTCATATTTTAAAGATCTTGAAAAAACATTACTTCGTTTTATATGGAATCAGAAAAAACCTCGAATAGCCAAGACATTACTCAGAAATAAAAACAAAACAGGAGGAATCACACTACCAGACCTCAGACTTTACTACAAATCGATAGTGATCAAAACAGCATGGTATTGGCACAAAAATAGAGAAGTAGATATCTGGAACAGAATAGAGAACCAAGAGATGAATCCAGCTACTTACTGCTATTTGATTTTTGACAAGCCAATTAAAAACATCCAGTGGGGAAAAGATTCCCTATTTAACAAATGGTGCTGGGTGAACTGGCTGGCAACCTGCAGAAGACTGAAATTGGACCCACACCTTTCACCATTAACTAAGATAGACTCTCATTGGATTAAAGATTTAAACTTAAGACATGAAACTATAAAAATACTAGAGGAGAATGCAGGGAAAACCCTTGAAGAAATTGGTCTGGGTGAGTATTTCATGAGGAGAACCCCCCGGGCAATTGAAGCAGCTTCGAAAATACACTACTGGGACTTGATCAAACTAAAAAGCTTCTGCACAGCTAAGAACACAGTAAGCAGAGCAAGCAGACAGCCCTCAGAATGGGAGAAGATATTTGCAGGGTATATCTCTGACAAAGGTTTAATAACCAGAATCCACAGAGAACTCAAACGCATCAGCAAGAAAAAAACAAGGGATCCCATCGCTGGCTGGGCAAGGGATTTGAAGAGAAACTTCTCTGAAGAAGACAGGCGCAAGGCCTTCAGACATATGAAAAAGTGCTCATCATCTTTAATCATCAGAGAAATGCAAATCAAAACTACTTTGAGATATCATCTAACTCCAATGAGACTAGCCTATATCACAAAATCTCAAGACCAGAGATGTTGGCGTGGATGCGGAGAAAAGGGAACACTTCTGCACTGCTGGTGGGAATGCAAATTAATACATTCCTTTTGGAAAGCTATATGGAGAACACTCAGAGATCTAAAAATAGATCTGCCATTCAATCCTGTAATTCCTCTGCTGGGCATATACCCAGAAGACCAAAAATCACAACATAACAAAGATATTTGTACCAGAATGTTTATTGCAGCCCAATTCATAATAGCTAAGTCATGGAAAAAGCCCAAGTGCCCATCGATCCACGAATGGATTAATAAATTGTGGTATATATATACCATGGAATACTATGCAGCCTTAAAGAAAGATGGAGACTTTACCTCTTTCATGTTTACATGGATGGAGCTGGAACATATTCTTCTTAGTAAAGTATCCCAAGAATGGAAGAAAAAATACCCAATGTACACAGCCCTACTATGAAACTAATTTGGGACTCTCACATGAAAGCTATAACCCAGCTACAACTTAACAATAGGGGGAAGTGGGAAAGGGGGGGGTGGGTAGAGGGAGGGGAATCGGTGGGATCACACCTGTGGTGTATATTACAGGGGTATTTGTGAAACTTGGTAAATGTAGAATGTAAATGTTTTGGCACAGTAACTGAGATAACGCCGGAAAGGCTATGTTAACCACTGTGATAAAAATGTGTCAAATGGTTTATGAAGTGAGTGTATGATGCCCCATAATCATATCATTGTATACAGTTATGATTTAATAAAAAAAAAAATTCCAAGGGTAAAATATTTTAATTAAATCTCAGGATATCATCAAAATTGTTAAGACGAGCTCTCTTTCAAAATAGATTCCAAGTACTTTTTGATTTAAACTGCTTTATTTTGTTTTCTTTGTAAGCATACACAGCTTAATTAAAGTACAATCAACTAAACACCTGGATAAATGTCAAATTTTTCAAATAGGTCTATATTGGCAAAAAAGGAGTCTATTATTAGTATATTCCACTACAACTAAGTCTTATGTGGTTTTAACAACAGTCCAGGGAAACATGCCTGTCATGAAAGCATCATATTCATTACTCTTACTTCTTGGTTAGTAGTTATTCAGGCACCACAGTTAAATATTTTTCCGTAGCTCCTCATGAAAACAATTTCTTCTGAGATGTTTAGATAAAAGAAAAATAAGTAATAAAGCAGAATTAGTAAGAAGTGTTCTTATTTTTAAAATATATATCTACTTCTTATGGTATAGAATTTCTTTTTGCTATTGAGTTCAACTGAGGATTTGATGACATAAAGAAAGGCTTTGGCTTATGGAGTAATTCTCATCCTTTTCATTTGCTATATCCCAGGAGAATTTTTCTTCTGAATTTCTCCAGTCTAAACAGCCACAATAATACACATGTCAGTAGACAGAAGAAAAGTTGGGACAAGTATATAGAATACCTCTTATAGGGTATGACTTCTATAAAATTCTAATTTTTTTCTTTTTTTTCTTTCTGACAAAGAGATAATGAGGGAATTACGAGGGAAAAGAGAAAATCGTATGATTTCAAGATTTCTAAATTTAACAGTAAGAAAGTAATTTATTCCACATTAAGCACTTTCAATTTTAAGAGATGCATGAATGTACCAGTATTTATTGAGCTTTTGTCCAGCATAATTCCCATATCCTAGATGTTTTAGATTTAATTAGAAGAATGAGAAGATTTAATTCCTACCTTGTTCTGTTTATAATTTGAACAATACACTTGCATTGCATGAAAATGGTACACAATTATGGGCAAAGAATTATAATAAATTTTAATGATGTTGTTGTATGGAGTAATAATAACAGACCTGAAAATGCTATCACTGAACATTCAGATTATTTTAGCAAAGGGAGTAACTTCTACGGTTACATTCTATGAGCTACAATATGCTAGGTTTGTTTACTCATTATCTCCTGTTAATCCATGCAGTACCCCTTTGTACTAGATGTTATTATATATGTGCCAAGCAAAATGATCTATCATCTTATGGTCTTCAATATTTAAAGAGATCAAACAACTTATAAAAGGTCACATAGATAACAAGGGATAAATCTGATATTTTTTTCTCCAAAGTCCATGCCTTTCTCAGCTACCCTGCCATCACATAGCAGGCGTAGGATTCCTCACTGTCACTGCCTTTGGGGTCCTTTCTTGTCACTGCCACTTTAAGCATGTCCATCCCCCTACCGTGGATGTTCATACAGTCTTCTCTGCTGTGTAGATATTGAATGGGTTGAGAAAGTTATATTGACTGATTACTACCATTTCAGAAATAGAGGTTCCTAAACACCTGTGTTGTGAGATAAATGAAGAACTATGTTTTCCACACATCCACTGTAGGTGGCAATTAACTTCCAAAGCCAATACCCCAAAGTCCATTTAGCCTAAAATATGGCAAAATTATAGCCTTTATGGTGATGCTATTGCTTACAAATAACCATTTATTACTTAGTCTGAAATTCTATTAAATCATAGCTGTGTACATTAATGCAATCATGGGGTACAATGTACTGGTTTTATATACAATTTGAAATATTTTCATCAAATTGGTTAACAGAGCCTTCGCAGCATTTTCTTAGTCATTGTGTTAAGACATTTATATTCTACACTTAGTAAATTTCACATGTAGCTTTGTAAGATGCACCGTAGGTGTAGTCTGACCAGCCCTCCCCCCTCCCATGCCCTCCCTCTCTCCTTTCCCCTTCTTCTTGGGCTATAATTGGGTTATAACTTTCATATGAAAGCTATAAATTGGTGTCATAGTAAGGCTGAGTACATTGGATACTTTTTCTTCCATTCTTGAGATACTTTGCTAGTTATATATCCAGAAGACCAAAAATCACATTATAACAAAGATATTTGTACCAGAATGTTTATTGCAACCCAATTCATAATTGCTAAGTCATGGAAGAAGCCCAAGTGCCCATCGACCCATGAATGGCTTAATAAATCATGATTTATTTCTTTCTTATCATCTTCTAATATTTGCTCTTTATTAAAACCAGGGTGATGTCTTTAAATCTGATCATCTCTCTCTTTTACTTCTTCAAAGGTTTCCCTTTGCTGTTCTTTGAAGCTCCCAATTCTTCACATAAACTTTAAAGTGCTCCATAAGCTAGATCCAGCATCTCATATCTCAAGCATTCTCTCAAACCTCTCTTCCCCTTATTCCATACACTTGAAGAGATACATTAGGCCTGTGTACGTGCTCTCTCTCTGAAAAAATATCCTTCCCCTTCTCTATTTTTCCCCCTAACTAGCTCCTACAGAACACAGCTTTATACGTCTTCTTAACTATCACTTTGGCAAAAACAGTCACTGGCTACTTGTATCAGGTATGCTGCCTGCTTTTTAAGTCTTATGAGCTTTTCTTCATAAGACTTATGAGAGTTTGAATTATATGTCTGTGCAGTTATTGGATTGCTGTATTTCCTACTAAACTATAAGCTCCTTGAAAGCAAGGTTCCTTTTGCTCAGTTTTATTCACCCTCTGTTACGTGTGTTGCTTATCATAGTATGAAAACAGAGGAGAATTTCAGACTAAGTAATAAATAGTTATTTGTATTTTTAAAACTACATTCTTTTGTATTTCTATTATCTGGATAGATGGGAAGGGGAAGGAGCTTAGAAAACAAAAGGGAAGAACTATGGTCTAAATATTTGTATTTCTTCAAAACTCATATGCTGAAATTCTAACCCCCAATGTAAGAAGGATTGGTCTTTGGAAAGAGGTTATGTCATGAAGGTGGAGTTGTCAGGATTGGGATTAGTGCCCTTATAAAAGATACCCCAAGGATCTAGATAGTCCCTGTACTATGTGAGGAAGCAGCTGGAGGGCTAACTGGACACTGCTGGCACCATGATCTTGAACTTCTCAGTCTCTAGAACTGTGAGAAATAAATTCTTACTATTTATAACCTACGCACTTTAGGGTACTTCTATTCT
Source organism: Nycticebus coucang (assembly GCF_027406575.1). Taxonomy (NCBI): domain Eukaryota; kingdom Metazoa; phylum Chordata; class Mammalia; order Primates; family Lorisidae; genus Nycticebus; species Nycticebus coucang. The sequence goes on along the minus strand of NC_069787.1, from coordinate 113,991,053 downwards.
AGCAGCCCAAATGGACTAGGACAACAAGCTTATTAGAAAGGGCACAGCATATAAAGATATCTGTATCTCCATGTTTTCACTCTCAGGACACCCACTACAAAGACGACCCTGAAGGTTGAGACAGTGATCCATTCTGTGCCTGGTGGTTGGTCTTTCTTTCCACAGTAACCTCAGTGTTTGCACAATGGATTCATGTACATCATGACCATGGCTATGTAAAAGGAGGCTATGATTGGGTTCAAGAATACATAAAGCCTTTCAGCAAGACTTCTCTGACAATCGCCACTAACGAGCACAAAACTTGCCACTACCAAAGGCTAAAGCTAAACTCTAAGTCTGGCATCTGAATCTCAGTGACCATCTGTTCATTTGGAGGTGGGGCGACCTCACTGTACACTTCTATCATGAAGAGGCAGCGATCCATTCTCAGAGGGATGGAACTTCATTCCACTTGAAATTTTCCTTTTCCTTTCTGCTTTATTTTTGTTAGCACTGCCATCTATGGATTTTCTGAGAGCCTTATTTTCCACCATAGTATTCCAGATAATGTTTTTTATAACTACAAAACTCATTAGTAAAAATGAAAATTAAAAAAAAGTGGCAGTGTACTCACACTCAAAGTATTCACTTCTCTTACAATGTACCCTACTAGAGGCAGGTGGCTTTGTAGAAAAATGGAACAAAGGAATAACTTGCTGAAGACTCACTAAGAGCTGAAAGACAAAATCTTGGAAACCTCAGAACTGTCATGCAAAATTCAGTCTGTGCTACGAACCTGAAAGTTTCCATGCCACTGCATATAGATTCAGGAATTAACAGGATGGAAGTAAGAATGTCTTCCCTCTCTTATAAACTTAGTATCTCAATTGAAAAATTTTGCTTCCTGTCCTGAAATGTTTTCTTTTTTCTCTCCTAACTAATTAGTTCAAATGGGAGAAATAATTTTATAAGGCACAAAAGATTATTTTTGGAACTGGAAGTTATGATAGCCACATAACCATTTAGGGCTCCTTTGGTAACAGGCAAAGAAGGGGTGCTCGACTCAGTTGTGAAAGATACCTGGTATGAAGGAAGAGTAGGTTCTGTGTGTAGGGGCCCGAGGGATTATTTGTGATCTCTGTTAGTATTTCAATATTCAATGGTATGAGTCCATCGGAGATTACTTGTACAATGAAAAAGAAGGATTACTTAGAGATTAATCTTTGACAAACAAAGATTTAGGTTTTAAGCCATCCTCTGAAGGAAAACTCTGACCAGCTTAGGCTAAAAGGAACATGTAATGGATAGTGGAGGAAGGAAATCATAAACATCAAACATCTTCTGTGACCAATTATGGAAACCAGATGGAAGCAGCTATGCATACTTTTCCTTGCCTATTTTGTAATTTTACACACACCCATACACATACACAATTTTTTTTCTATTCAATTTTTTAAGTATATTAAAGAAATAATATTAGGGATAAAATTGTGACCAAAATAGAAGAGGAATTAATGTCATATTAACTTTCCCCCAAAGTAGTTACAGTGAATGATAAAATTGCTTTTTCTACATTTAAGGGAAAGAATGAAAGTTTCATCATTTATATAAGAAATAGTTTCAGCATGTTAGTAGAAACATGGTACTGCCTTATTGTCACTTTTTAGAAGTTAGAGTATTGAAGACAGTGTATGAATGCTGAGTAATCAAAGGCGGATGTAACCAGACAGTACTTGTTGCAACTTGATCCAACTTATTGTACCCTTCTCTTTTATTCTCCCCTTGGTACAATCAGGGTAATACCTGCGAATTTAATTTCAAATACTAGCTTGAAACTAGGTTCCAGTTGTCTTCTGGTACTGGAGAGACTTGCTCCAGATGAGACGGCTGTTGGTAGGCAGAAATCATTCTCTTCAGGCAGCATTCACTGAATGAGCATGGGCTCTTGCAAAAGCACAAGTGGTCCAAGCTCTTGCACCCAGGGCTCCAAATGCAGCCAAGTTAGTGGTGGCAAAGGGGGATTCTAGACCACTGAAACATATTGCAGGCTTTTGCAATATTTCCAGGTATCTGGCAGTGGTCTTTGTTGTTGTGACTGACAGTGAGCTCCTTGCTGAAGGGGCAATGTCCAGCCAATGACAGGGACGTCTGAAGCAGCTGCAGAGATAACTGTGGGCTCAGACATGCTTCTGTTTAACATCTTTCTGTAATATCTAACCTTTGAAAAATAGTGCCTTCTCTTGTTATTGTCCTTCGGCCCATTCACATCTAAAAATCATCCTCCATGTTATATCTCTATTCAAAGATACTAGAGTGGTTTCTATTTCCTTTCTGGGTATTGGTTCATTATCTTTCTCTCAACTCTTTGACCTAAAGCTCGGTATTCATCCTCTTCTCTCATCTATCTACACTTACCCCCCTGTTATTGTTTCTATCCTTACTCTGTCTGCGGGCTCACATGCCTAAGTGTCCAGTGGACATCTCCACTTAAATGTCTCATAGACGTTTCAAACTTACTGTCTCCAAACATGGAATTCTGTACTTTCTCCTCACAATTTACCTCCCTCCTACCATCTTTCTAATCTGACTTGATGAAAACTCTACCTTTCCATAGCCTAGGAGTCCTCTCAAAAACTTCTGTTTTACTCATATTCTATCTGGAGAATCGGGGTATTATTTCCATTTTCAGAATATTCCCCGGAATTGATCACTTTTTACCATAGCCTTTGCTATCAACGTGGTCCACCCTGACATCCTCTTTCATCTGATTTACTGCCATAGTCTCGCCTAAGCAGACCCTTCTGTCATTTTCTCAATGCATCAAAGAGACCACTACTTTTAAAACATTAATGAAAGGTTCTATAGATTTTTATTTCCAGAATATGTTAATGACATATTTTCACTTAAAAAATAAAATCTACATGAATTATAACAGATGGTGAAATTTGCTTCCTTTGTTTATCCTCTTCCTGATGTCTTACATTTCATCTTGATCTGCTTCCCCTCAGCCATCCTGACACTCATGTTCATCTTGTTTGCTTCTGTTTTTTGTTTTTGCATGTACTATGCCTACTCCTGTTTTAGGGAATTTGTTATAACCCTTATTTCTGTTGGATATCTCTTTGCTAACAACATCTAAAAGGCTAACCCACTCCACCCACCTACAATATGTGTTCTCCCAGTGTTACTTTTTCAATTAGGCCTACCATTACCACTCCACCCTCACTACTGTCGGGACTTACATAACTATAGCATACTTGTACGTGTATATTGTGCTATTTATTACTTACAGCCTGTCTACAAGTGGATACATTTCATGAGAGGGGAGATTTGTTTTAACTATGTTTTTTTTTTTTTTTCACTTGTGTACCAACCCAAATACCTGTTATGTTGTAGGCCTTCAATGACTATTTATTGAGTGAAGGAATGAATGTATTTTCTGGCATAATTATTTTATCCTAAATCTCAAGAATCATTTCAGAATGAAGGCTGCTGAAACGTAGAAGCAAATCCAATAAGCCTTTTCTCTCTGTCTTTTTATTTGATTCCTCTTTCTCACTCTCTCCCACAAACAACCATACACAGAGACCTATTCAGGTACACATACACACTTAGTAAGTAAGGCATAGAAAGTAAAAGGTTTATGCCTCAAGCAGGGCTGATAAAAATTATGTGAAATTGATCCTCACCGATGGTTAGAAGTAGAATAAGTTTCTAAGCAGCCTCTTGAATTGTGCACAGTATGCTTTCATTATTATTCACCCTCAATTCTTCTTAAACACAAAGAAGGAAATTAAGATAATACCAAAACAATAATCCTACAGGAGAATATTTTTATTTCTGGAGACACTTTGAGCAGCTAATGAATGATAGCACTAATTTGCATCAGAGTAGATTGTCATTCTGTATCCTGGAAACCTCTCTTAAAATATTTTTTCAAAGCTCATATTATACTGTAACACCCAGGTGAATAATTGGAAGGAAGTTTAATTTAATGGTCCATTGTAGCATTCTTCCTTTGTACTCTTCCACCATTTTTCTTGCCACAACAAAGATCTAACACAGGTTCAGAATTTCCTAAAGGACATAGGTTATTATGAAAGCAACTGAATTTTTACCACAATTCTTAATTAGCAGTGATATTCTATACATGATAATGCTAATGATTATATGTCTGTATCTATTAAAGTATTTGGTTAAAATACTTTGAGAGTAATTGATCTACCAAACAAATATAAACATTATCAAGACAAATGCCCACTGTTTTGTGGCTATAAACTTGGACGAAGTTGGGGATATGAATAGAAATTTTGGATGCTGGATCCCCTTAGGCGTTGGTGAAAAAACCATGTAAAGTGAAAGCTACTCAAATTGTCATAAGATACTTTCCCTTGACCTTTCCTGGGCCACACGTTGCTGAACTGTTCAGAATCCACCAGTAGTCTAGGCTGGAAGGTAACAAATGTAACCTGGTTGTGAATTGGTTTGTTTCAAGGTGGCCAGTGATTGGCTTAGCTAATAAAGGACTAAATGGAACGTTTTGGTATCCTAAACATTCCATTTAGACTGTGTGGATTGGAGTGAGGAAATCAGAGAATTAGGAAAGCAATTGATATATTGCTATCACTTGGAAAATAAAATAGTGGTTAATGTCATACAAACTTTCTCCTCACTCTCTGTTCCCCCATCCTTCTCCCTCTCTCAAGAGTGAAGCACCTACTTAGCAATAAGAATAAATACACAGGCAGTTTTGCCCACATTTAGCAGAGATACTGGCAATATGGCACAGCTATTGTAGATTGTCATGGTCAGTTTCCAGAAGATTAGGTTAGGCAATGTTTGTCCTCCTAGCAAAAGAAAAGCCATAGTATAGAAAAAAGCAAAGGGGCCTAGGATGAAACAACAGCTTTACTGTTAGAAATAACCAGCACAGCCAAAGGAGTAAACACATAACTGTTTCAATTCCATTCAGCATTTAATATAGTTCATACAGTTGCTTTTTATCTGGTAATTATCAGTAATATCTAGGTAGCCAGTTAAATTTATAACACAGTATTTATAATCATGAGTTTTAGAGTCAAACAGAAATCGGTTACTTTCTGGCCAAAGTTTAACAAGTTATTTGTCCCTTCTAAGAATTAATATTTATCTGTTAAATGATGTAATGATATAATATGTTTCTGACAGGCTCCATGAAGATTAAGTGACATTCTTCATATAAAGAATATAACACACTTAAGATAGCAGGTACCTAGTAAATCTTAGCTATTGTGATTTTGAATATTAATAATAATTACTTTCTAGGTATTTTGTTTTGAGTTTGCTAGAAAATGTATCATAGTTTGCTAGAAAATGTATCATAGTCTACTTTTTCTATCAGCTATTTCCAGTTGTTCCTTTAAGGAGGGATATGCTGATGAAGGTCACACTCTCAAATGAGTTATCTCATAAGAAAGTGTGTTTTATGTGTGAGTTATATATGCTTGCGTAATTCTTTCCAAAATAAACTATGTCACACTTATTTTAAATAACTTGCAGCCTAAGTTTATCTCCTTTACCATCCAGAAAGCTCCATCTGGAGCTCATGTAACATTCCTATACCTTAGAGGTAATCACAGAAATTCAGTAGATTCTGGAGAGGAGGTGGGGAATCCCCATTAGGATGGCGGGAAAGTTAGTCTATTATCCCATAGAATGTTTTATTAACTCATTAAGATATTGCCTTTATTAGGTTGAACTGCACAAAATTACCAGTAAATGTCAAAAACATATTAATCAAATGCCAGTAATTTCAAGTTTCAGAGTAAACATCTATCACATACATTCATACAGGTAATGTTAACTACATTGCTTCTTTAGTGGCTACTAATCCTAGAAATATACTTTGCTTAAGTATTGTATCTACTCAAATCAAGCCTAAACTGTCATGGGTTAATTCTGATACATAAGAAGGTGAGGTACTGTCTGAGTGAGATTCTTAGTGGAAAATGTCAGAAACCATGTTGACTGACTATGCAGAAAAGAAGTAATCCTGGAAGGGCACGCCATGGAACAGAACACTTAGGGAGAAAAGGATTCCAAATGTTATAAGACAAGAAACTCACAATAATAGAAAAGCAGGCCACTGCTCTTTTTCTACAACTTCCTTCAAAATAAGAAGGTCTCATGTATTCTATTATTGTATTTATATAAAAAATTTACTGATTAGGAGAATCTACAAAGTAGAAAGATTAGTGGTTGCTGTGAGCTGGATATAGTTTGGTGGGGAATGGGGAGTGATTGTTCATGGGTATAAGTTTTTGGGGGGTGATGAAAATGTTTTAAAAATTATGGTCATAGTGGTTGCACAACTCTGTGAATACACTAAAACCTACTGAATTATACACTTTACATGGGTGAATTGTATAATGTATGAATTATATCTCAATAAAACTGTTTTTAAAAAGAAAAAAAAAGAAAGGAAGTCTTGGCTAACCAGGCTTGGCAGAAGGGCCAAGACCCAGAAGCCTGTCAACTCAGGACACGCCACAGTTTGGGAGCCTCTGTGATCTCTGACGTTAGCTGAGCTGGCTACTCCACCATATCTGCTAGACATAATCTTAACTAAATTCTGCTCTTTTTTTTTCTTCTCATTCTTTCAAGTTTTGAAACTCTGAAATGAAGTGCTTGATTAACTGACATCATCCTTTAAACAACTTTTCAGAAATATGAATGACAGTTTCTTCACTTGGTCATTTGTAATGGGAGACAGAGCCGGCTATCTTGTCATTCTCTCCAAAAAAGAAGTCTGTTTGAATGTTGAATACATGTACATAGTTTGTTAGCTAGAACTCTTCCCTGGCTCATTCCACTAACACTGTTAGGGTGGATGCAGACTAAAGTGGTTTTGCATTTTCTATTATTCTGTTGATATATACATATGTTATGTATATAACATTTAAGTCTGAAAATAAGTAGAATTTAATAATGACAAATTAGATATGGCTTCTAGCCTTCAAAAAGTTGGTAATTCGGAATTGCCCCAAATTTATTTACTTTATTGCAATTACACTATCAGTGTCAGTTGTTGTTGTATGAAGAGTCACAGGAAAGTAATGTAAAGAACAATTTTTTGTTGTTTCATTGAGCAAAATATAGTTAAGAGACTGCTGCAAGGGATGTTTTTCACACATGAAAGAAATCATACATTCAATCCTTGTACAGAAGATTTAGAAGATTATCAGTTTAACAAAAGGAAAACAAGAATCAATTTTTACCCAATGCCCTTCTGTGAATTTAATCAAAATCGAAAAGCAAATAAAGCTGTTTGCTGATGGCATGCCTTCTGCAGAGGGTAAAGCAATGTTTGGATTGTTGTTAGTGAATATAATCATCTTTCACAAAAAAATGAATTCATCTTTTTCCAAGGTGAAGAATTAACTTCAGATTAACTTTAAACCTATGCCCTATAGGGGAAGTTAAAACTTTATTAAGAGATAATAAAACTGTATTTAATCACAATTATTCCTCACTGGGAATACAACGGACTGGATCTTACCCTCCTGTATTTCCCATGATGTTTCAGTTCTCTGAAATCCTTCTACAATTTCAGAGGCAGTATATTTTTTACATGAGCACTTTTTGTGCACTCTATTCCCCAATCCCAATTATCTCTCCTCTACTCATTTCAAAGAAGCCCGAGAAACTTGGATCTCAGAATACGCATTAAAAATGTGACATGTTCTTGCCATTGAATTAACAAATTCAAATTACTTTAGTTCTTTCTCTTCCAAACTTAATTGTTTGCAAATGTTTTCTTAGGAGGGCATTGTTTTTAATGCCCTCTCCCCACTGATGTAGGGAAGGTAGGATGGGGTTTGAGAGAATCGAGTTTGGATGTCAAGAGCAAAATGTATTTATTGATAGAGAACTGATTAGAAAGTAATATGATAATTTATCATATTACTTTCAAAGTAATTTATCAGGCATTAACTAAAGTATAGTTGTAATAAGCAGATAGGTATATAAAAAACCTGGGTTGTTCATTAAAACTTATTCAAAACATGATGTTTTGCATGTAAACAGTGAAACAATTCTATCTGTTAATAAAAGTCATTCTGCCAGTGGGCACTTTTTCTGTATTTGGGATGATATTTACTGAAATCATCCATAGCTTAGTTAAACATATTTATCTGAAGATGACTAATGGGTAATGTTGGGTGTTCATCATGAAACAGAAACAGACAGAAAGGCCTATATTGAGTATTGAGCTCTGATCTTCATGCGATTAACATGATGTTCAATCATGTTGGCCCATTATTTTATGCCTAATGTGTAAATGATATTACATAACAGATATTTGACATTTCACTTCTGTGAGGACAAATTTCTTTTAGCAAGACCAAAATCTAAGTTTTAGAGTTTTGATATTTTTTTTTTTTTGCATTTCCCCCAGTCCTTTCAACTGGAAATATTATATCACAGATAACAGACACATTGTCACACAAGACAAGCACTGCCTGAGAGTTTTATATGTTTTAACTCCATGGAGTAACAGAATCTTTTTGTCTAAACGTAAGCATGAATCTATGATATTTAAACAATAATAGCAAACTTACCTAACAGGGAAAGCTTTTGATTTGGTTCCAGGTCCAGTTACTCCATTATCCATATTATTTCTTCCTCAAAAGAATAAGGTTGCAAAACAGAATATGAAGATACCAAAGTAGGAAATAAAAATGATTATATGTATTTCTGTTTTTGTCTGCAGGTGATTTGATATCAAAATGTATGAAAATGTGTTGCTGTATATGTGTGTGTGGGGGGAGAGAAACACAGGGAGAGTATAAACCTTTTAGATGACTTATTTGAGTTAGAAGAATTTAGAGTAATTGTTGATCCTCCCCAAGGCACCAATAAACGCTACTCACTTGAGTATTTAGAAACAGGCTGAAAAACTAAAGAGAAGAAGCAAACAAACAAAACCCAACACAAGGCAACTGAGAATGCAAGGAAGCAAATGACAGAAGACATAAGACATTCTTTTTTCCCATTCACCACCCCCTGATTCCCATTCTCTGCTCAAAATGTTTTGCCTCAGGATGGGATGGGGATAAATGGTAAAATACAAAATGCCATCTAATGAGGAATCTTGATTTTAATCTATACCTCTGCGCTCCTGACTTCAGCAAGAGGAAACGTGCAAGAGGAAATGCCAAAGGCTTCACACCCAGCCTTACAGTATCATGTGGTAAACATTAAGTGTCCCATATTGTGATTGGGACGGACTTTGTACATTTGAGCAGAATTTTTTACTCAGGGCACTGGATGCAGTGATGTTTGTTCATTTGTTTGCCTCAGATCACACATATAGGCAAGACTTAGTTATTATTGGCTCACCTGTCATGTAATGATTAAAGATTTAAAGTTTAATGAATTCCGAAAGCAGATTTTCCTGACCGTGCACGACTATCCATTACATTTGATCACAAGAGCCCTCACCCTGGATGGAGAGGAAAGTCTGCTCCTGTCTCAGTGCACATATGCACGAGGTTGCTGGGAAGACTGCAGAAACCCTGGTCATTGAACTTCTCAAGCATGATATTTTCTTGTAACCTTCTCTAAAACCTGTATCCTTTAATGATATCCTGTATCATTTACATATGGTAGTAAAATGACACTTGATTAAAATTTAGTATGATAAGTTTTACAAATTCTCAAAACTTTTGGTCTGTGGACCTAAGTCAGTAGTCATGCAAATAAAGATTCTAATTAAGAATAAAAAAAGAATAAGGATTTGAGATTTATATTGTATTTATTTAATCTATTCTTCCATAGGTACTAATCAAATTTATTATAATAACAAAACTCTTTCTATCATTCATGGAGTTCTCAAATGCCAAATTTGGGGTTTTCTTCTTATGCTCTAACTTTTAGGCTCATGGGTTACACTTAGCAAAAGTCATCTCTTATACTTCCACACAGATGGGACGAAATAAAGAAGAAATGACCAAAAAAAAAAAAACTTTTTTGAGAAATTTCATGTAAATCAGCTATGGCTGGTGTTCAGGTTTCTTTTCCCTACTAATTCCCTAATTTAAATCAACTGCCTGAGAGAAAGAGTTGCATAAAATATGGGGGAATCTGGAACTCCCGAAGTCTTTATACACCAGGGCAGAAATATCATCTTAAAGTTTTTCTGTAGTGGAAGCTGATTTATTAAACTAAATAGAATGAAATGGGGGCTGTACTTGAGGAAATACAGAAAAAGATCCCTACTGGAAAAGGTCTAGGGTAGAGCAAGGAAGAAAAGAGACAGCCAGAAGGAAAATCTGTAAAAGATATCTCTGAGAAAGGTCACTCTTTTCGCTGTAGGTTTTTCTGTTACGAATTCCTTTTTATGTGCTTAGCTGTTAAATGTTAAATCTTTTGCTTTAAAATGGACTTCAGTTTCAGCATGGAATCAGGCCCTAACCCCTGCAAATGGTGGTCAGTGTCTACATATGTATTTCATTTTGTGTCTTGAGCTCTTTGCTCATGCCTTCTATTTTTCTTATTTGGTGCCCTGATATGAGGGCACTTATCTTTCTGAAATGTCATTGTGTGAATGTGTATGGATATCCCCATGTGTATGTGCCTCAGGGACATTCTTTTCTGATGGATGTTCCAGATGTCAGAGTTTACACCTGTTCCTAAGTGTAAAATATATAAGTTAACCAACAAAAATAATGTTTTATATGACTGATATGATTTTAAGCTAAAATGTTCATGTGAATGGGTTGTAGGAAGGTATAGAAATAGAAAACATCTCATATTTGTTTGAAAAATATATAATTTCTACCAGAATGCAAATATGACATTTAGAGGAAAGGTCTGGATTAAGTATCATAAATTTAAGTGACTAAATAGAGCAGCTTAAGTGAATGGCTTCCTGGTTCCCATGGGTTATAACTTTTCTCCTTGCCGTATCATTAAATAACACATGGTTTGGAAGAAAAGAGAAAAAGAAACAATTTAAAATTGTAATAAGAAATGACAATCTTTGAACCAGAATAGAATATAATAGCTTTATGATTTTTGAAAATATTTAACATAATCAACAATACAATCAGTGGTAGTGTAAGCATTAATAGAGAGAAGTCTAAATTATAATCCCCACTTTAGCATTTGTTAGTAGACTTCTTCACCTGTCCACTCAATTATTATTTAAGTAATTTTAATGTGCCACACATAGAGTATTCTTTGGAAAGCATTTTAATATCTCTTAGCTTCTACTGCCTTATCTGTAAAATGGATTTTTAAATCCCCTAACTTAAGGGGTAAATAAAATGGTCTCTTAAAATTAAATGACATATTATAATTTTAATATTCTAGGTAAAAATTTTTTTTTGGTTTGGTTTTCTTTCATAGTCTCTCTCAATCCCCTCCCCATATAGAAATTAAAAACAGAAACAATAGTAGACAATCAAGATAACCCAGAAAAGCCATTCCTTAGAGGAACGCAAACTGTTTAGAAGAAATTATATGTAGCTCCAGAAGTCCCAGGGAAGAGGTAACAAAACTCGGTGAAGAGGAGCAAAGAAAACGAGAGTTACAAAGGTGAATTTTAAGAATTACTTGTCCCAATAATTCTTTTAATTTTAGCCTTTTGCCTTTCTATGTTCTCCCTCTTAGGTCTTACGATAATAAAAAGCAAACTGAATTGAAGAATTACTTGCAAAGAAATGAAAATCTGTCCCATAATGTGATTTTAGTAAATGAATAAAACTTCTCACTTTAATTATATAAGATTAAAGGTTGGTAATATGATACACACTTCAATTCCATAATGAAATCAAACTACATATAAAAAAATGTATGTTGGGAAGCCAAGATTTTGCCAAGAAGGGCTTTGATTACATTATTACATTAATACATGAAAATCTTTATAAAAAGTCATGATCATTTAAAACTACAAAATTAAGCATTTATGGCTCAGCACCTGTAGCTCAAGTGGCTAGGGCGCCAGCCACATACACCAGAGCTGGCGGGTACGAATCCAGCCCGGGCCTGGCAAACAATAATGACAACTACAACCAAAAAATAGCTGGGCGTTGTGGTCCCAGCTACATGGGAGGCTGAGGCAAGAGCATCGCTGAAACCCAGGAGTTGGAGGTTGCTGTGAGCTGTGATGCCACGGTGCCCTTCCCAGGGTGACAGCTTGAGGCTCTGGCTCAAAAAAAAAAAAAAAAAATTAAAGCATTTATTTTGAAAACAATTCTTGTGTATTTATTTCAAAGATCTAGAAAATTTAGTTTTTGTTATTAATCGCCTTAACTTTGGTTTATTATTTGTTTGAAATTTACTACATCTACATTTGAAAAGATTCTCTGTCTACATTTGAGATGGTTAGGCTACTGTTACTATGTTCCTACATTTCTTTCAAGAGGAAAAGGAGTACCTGATCCATAATCAAATAAACTATTATCAAGTATTTTTTTTTTTTTTTTTGGAGAAAGTCTCACCCGTACCCTGGATGTAGTGCCACAGCATCATAGCTGGCAGCAACCTCAGGCCATCTTTTTTCCTAAGCCTCCCAAGTAGGTGGGACTATAGGTGTGCACCACAACGCTCAGCTAGTTTCTTTCTGTTTTTAGTAGAGATGGGGTCTCTTGCTCAGGCTGGTCTCAATCTCCTGAGCTCAAGCAATCCACCCATCTTGGTCTCCCAGAGTGCTAGGATTAGAGGCATGAGTCACTATGCCTAGCCTTGAATAGTTGTCTGAATAGGAACATTTAAAGCTATGATGGACCTTGATTAGGTGATTTCCTCTATGATATCTTGCAAATTCAAAAGGAGATTAACTATTATTTGGTTATTTTATTGTGTAGAAGTTTTATCCATTGCAGATGTTGAGACCTCTGAATGAACAGGTGTAAGAACACACACATATGAGTTTTTGTGTGTCTGTTCTTAATTACTTAAAATGGTTCCGTGAATTTCCCCAAGTATATTGATTATTGCCTAAAAGTTTCCCATCTTGCAAGACTGCCTCTTTCCTGGCCCTTTGGCTACAGAGAGTATAATTTTGTTAGCAAGTTTTTTTGGTTTTTACCCACTGGCTTTTGAGAGTTGCCAGCTTCTTAAGCTGGAATATATGGAACATAAAGAAAATCCAAGGAACTCATCAACCTCTTTTTTGGGTTCCGCAGGTTCCTAGTCAGTCAACCTTTCCTCTAACCTTTCAGAGTCTTCTTATTTATTTGTGTTTCATGGCCAGGGTTATTAGTTATACTTAGTGGAAGGGATAAGGTAAAGTGTGTCTACTTCATCTTCCCAGAGGTGGAAGTTGCAAAATATTTTTTTGAAGTTTATGCTGTGCCCATTTTTTCCATTCCTGCAGTTCCAGCTACCTGGGAGTTTGAGGCAGGACGATTGGCTGAGCCCAAGAAATCAAGGTCAGCCTGGGCAATGCGGGGAGTTGTCATCTCTAAAATATATAGTTTCTATTAAATTGTATTAATGGCTAACGATTTCTCTAAATAATATTATAATAATATAATAATACTCCTTGGGTTCTGTCTATACCATTTACACTTACAGGGATGATCATATGAGTTTAAAATGTCTTGAATGATTACTTTATCCTCAAATCACATTTAACAACAGCTCTGTGACTAGGAATCAGATTCTTAACACCTAGGAATCAGATTCTTAACACCTAGTAGCATTATCACTTGAATACCTTGCCATATTATCAAATCTAGTAAATGCTAAATTCTTGATTAAAGTAGCAGAAAGATAATCTGAATGTCATTCATGGTTAAATTTTCAAACTTTTGACTTCTTTACACAATTTTTCCATTAACTTCCTTTTAAAGTGACAATCAAGAAACTATATATGCTGTCACCTGTCTTGGTTTCATTTGCTTTAAAAATAAGCCTGTAGAGTACATTAAAATATTCTGTTTAGGAAATTTGCAAGACTATGTCACACCAGGAATATGAGTCATCAGCATAGCTGATATACATTTGGGCATACAACTTACAATAAATATTTGTTATATTTCTGAATGTAACGTCGTATTTCATGATGTTACAAACCAAAATAGTTCATAAGACACTTAACTAATATATGTACCCCATCTCACCCACTATAGTCCATACTCTACAGTTCATAACAAAACACATAAATAATTATTTAAACCACCCTGCACCAATTCTCCAATAATTTAAATGCACACTTACAATAAAATATAAATTCTTTATATGCCTTTAAACCTTACTTGATCTGAGTTTTGATTCCTTCTTTGACTTTACTTCCCTCAACCCCCCAAGAACACCCCACCCATGGTTCCAATATGCTTACATGCACATCTTCTCTGTCCTGGAACACATCGATCCTGTTTCCACTTGCTGGCTCTTTGCAGTTACATCTCACTACTGTCTTTGCCAGAAAACTACAGTTTCTATAAAAAGAATCCAAGGTGGCTACTGCATCCTACATAGTAAATGAGTACTATTATTTCTGCTTCTTTATTTTCAATCCTCTCTTGTTATCAATTATCTGCCATAAGCTTCACAAGATATGTTTATTGAAATGTATGAAGATTTAGAATATAACTGAAAAAATGCTAAATTATATACAATACGAATCTGTCTGCATAAAAATCAACACTGTAGACTGCATTTTCGACTATCCCTTACACTATCATCAACAGAAAACAACGCAGCTAACCGCAGGGTTAAAGCTGCCCATCCAATTTCGTTATTTCAGGTGTTGCTCTCAAAGCAACATCTCTGGAAGAAATCCAAATGGAAATCCAATTCATAGCACGCTCTATTCCGAAGAATATGTGATGGAATGAGAAGTGTAACAAATGTGACTTGAGGGCACAATATTCTAAGAAAAAAAATGGCATAGCTCACGCAAAAGATGAGCTGATTATAACTAGTGGGAGGCAAATTATAGTATGTTTATGGGCATTCTGATAAATAAGTAGACAAGAACATTATAACCAAAATAATGCACTCTACCCACGCTGAACCTGAAGAATCACAATATGATCTAATTTCAGCTAAGATTTATTTTTGTACTTTACATGTTAAATTTTACTACCAATAATATCATAACTTGATGCTTTATTTTCCCTTCCTTGGAGGACTTTTCTTCTCCTTTGATTTATTGCAAACTAAATGACAGACTCTCCAAACATTACCTATTTAACATAGAGGTAGGAAGTGTTCTTAAGTAAGGTGAACATTTTTCTCTGAGTTAAGAGGAAGTGTCAGGTATTTACCTGTACTTTTTCCATTTGTATTACTGTAAATATGAGACAAAAATACAAAATTCTCATCTTTTTAATGAATTTTTAGTAAGGCAGGCAAAAGACTGGTAATGTTTGGGTAATTTTCCCATACATTTACTATGAGTATAGTAGACAGATGATACTGGGAAATATTTCCCTTCCCCTACTCCCATTTGTGTGTGTGTGTGTGTATGTGTTTGCATCACTCTGAAATTTTGGCTTTAAGGGAAAAAAAATCAGTCTAGATATGAAATACGGAACTGGGTAAAAAAGTTTGCTTCCTTACAAATTACACAGAAGGCTTGCCATAAAACTGGCAACAGTATGTTTCTTCTGTAACAGAAAACAAGTGATGAATTGGCGAAACTTTCTCAGGTACGATAGGAAGCAGCTTGTCTTGCCCTTGATTTCAAAGCCTTCCAGTCATCTCTCTACTATCTCTTGACGACAACTCAAGCATTTCCCATGGATTTCCAATACTAATTCTTGTATACAATAGTACTAGTATACTGGTACTTTCAGATACTAATAAATCCATAAAATCTGTATCAAAATTAATTTCTGCTTCCATTTAAACATCCCCCCAGTTTGGTTTAAGCCATGGCCCCACGCGTAGCACCAAGGAAAAGGAAATGTGTGGTCTATGCTACCCTTGCACATCTGTTTTCCCTATCCAGGTTTTCTGATGTGTAAAACTATGACACTCTAGAGAGAAGGGAGCCCTCTTTATGAAAATATAATACAAGTTATGAATACAAAATTTGGTCCATGGAACACTAATAAGGCCTGTGAAAGTGAGGTGGTCTGGGGTTTGAGCTTCAGTAGCTTCCCAGTCAATCCACCCCTGCCTTCACCTTGTACTTCCACTCTTCCTGCTCCTCCTCTTGGTTCTTCCAAGAACTAAAGCATAATAAAGGTTTACAGGAAAAGAAGGAAAAGACCTTTTTATTAATAATGTGGAACTATTGGCAATTCTTCACCAGCAATAAATGGGTGTTTATTGCCCTCTGTTGTGGCAAGCGTCCAAATAATTAAACATTTACGATGTATATATTATTGGATTCCTTGTAAACCACCCTCCTCTGCTCTCTCCACAGTAGGTTCCAATATCATATAGTCTCTGATGAGCTCCAGGCAGTCCCAAGATGACCCTGTAAGTACAGCACACCAGGTCCTCCAGACATTTTTTTTGAGGGGGCTAAGAATGAGGCAATGCTGTCGGTATGAACTTAACCTAGCTCTCTGCCTCAGTATCCACTTGGCTCCAAAGAATAAAAACCCCCTCATTCGCCAAATTGTAGAATTTCATGTATTTTCTATCCTGGCCTTTCTGCCTCCTTACCTTCCAGGTGTCCTCCCAGCTTCCGATGTACCGTGTGAGATTCAGGCCACTTTCTTTGCTGTCAGAACTTCCAGGATGAGAGGCCATGGTCTCAGAAGTCACAACACTTTCCACCCTGGAAGTGTATAAGGCCTGTCCATGGGTTTCTACGGCCAGGGAGAAAGAAGTCGATTTCTTCTTCTTGATTCCAACATCTCCCAGTCTCTCCAAGGGAATTTTTACAGCCTTTAAATTTGCCTTAGGGGAGTATCTGTAGGGAGGAGAGGAAAATCTGGACAGCGGTCTTTATTCTTTCAAATTACTTCTCTTTAAGAAATCCCATCCTGGGCGGTGCCTGTGGCTCAAGGAGTAGGGCGCCGGTCCCATGTGCCGGAGGTGGCGGGTTCAAACCCAGCCCCGGCCAAAAAAAAGAAAATCCCATCCTCACCAACACACCCTAGCCTTGGTATAGGTTGCAGGTGAAAAATGGTTGTAGGGCAAATTTAACTTGCTTTTAATCAGCCCCACACAAGTTGTGTAGTACCTGTCTTTGGATGGGGTATTTAGCACCCAATATCATCATCTCTGTGACGTTAGCCAAGAATGTATAATAACAGGAGAAGTCCCAATCCAAATGTTGTGCCAACTTTTCCTACTGGCTTTGAAACAACCCAGCAAATTAGCCAGAGCTAAACAGCAGGTGTGTGGCTACAAATAGACAGTGGTACTGAGGATTCAGCCAGGATACTGTTGTTCGTTTATGGTTGCAATGACCTGCCAGTGTAGACATTTAACAATAAGTGAAGGGCTATTATTTAAGATAGAAGAATTAACAGGCATACACAGTTGGGTATTTATTTATTCATTTATTTATTCATTTATTTATTTATTTATTTATTTAAGACAGAGGCTTATTTTGTTGCCCAGGCCAGAGTGCTGCAGCATTAGCCAACCAATCTCAAATTCTTGGGTTCAAGCAATCCTCCAGCCTCAGCCTCTCAAGTAGCTGGGACTACAGGCCCCTGCCACAACACCTGTCTAAGTTTTTCTATTTTTAGTAAGGACAGTGTCTCGCTCTTGCTCTGACTGGTCTCAAACCCATGAGCGTATGGAATCTTCCCACCTCAACCTCCCAGAGTATTGGGGTTACAGGCATGAGACACCTCTCCTGGCCTCTTGCTGATCTTTATAAAATGCAGCTTTTACGAAAATGAACTCAGAGAAGCGGAGAATACAACAATGGCATTTCATTGTCCATTGGCTAAATTGACTTGGTTCTTTAAGCCTTTATTACTAGAACTACTAATTTTACAGGCTTCTTACGAGCTTATTTTTAGTTGAGTCCAACTTTTTAGATCCATTCTAAATAATGTTTTGCAAACACCTCCTCCAAGAATTTATTTCTATATTCTCTATAGCTGGATCCTTTCCCTTCTCATTCTATTCAATTTATATTCATTCTTCCACAAAGTCTTCTCTACGGCATCAGCACAGCAGGAAGTTCTTATTCAGAACTGCTACTACATTTCTTAGTTGTGATACAGATCTCACTGGATAATAGTGTTTACATTTTTGATTTCTCTTTCAGTCACTAATATTAAGCCATAACCCTGTAAGTCTTTGACTTAAATGCTTAGAACGATGTCTTGTCTGTAGCAGATGTTTATAAAACCTCGCATTTTTAATGGTTAGCGTGTGGCAGTACTGATGAGCAGTGGAGAGATAATTTCTATACCCCAAAACTAAATAAAAGAACAAAATTGCAGGAACAAAATATGAGTGATTTACGTTTTCTTATCAGAAGCTTAGGCAAGGAAGAAAAAAATCTGAAGAAAATAATTGATCGAACCAGCTGTAACAACATGCCATGAATTATTTTCTACAATCAACTACTTCTGGTCCTGGGTAAGTGCAGTAAGAGTCCGTATGGTCTTATTTTTCTCCTCTTCTTCCTCTCATTTCTTCTTTTCTTGTCATCTCATTTTGATTTAGGTCACACACTATCATTCAGGGCATCATAAGAGGCAAGGAAGCCCTCACTTCTTGTTTAAGACCGTAGAATATTTATTTTGCCTGTTCTTGGAGGATTAACAGGGCTTCTATATACTTATGGTCAGAACTCTCCCCACCCACTGTATCATCCTGGACCAAGTATTCATAATATTGTTATTGTTCTCTTTGCTTCCACTGTAGGACCCCTTTCAACCACTGTAACAGCAGAGCTGGTGTGAAACTCTCACACATAAATCACATCATTTTCTTTTCCTGCTAAAACTTTATAATAATTTGCCATATTATTTAGGTTAAAACTAATGTTCTTACAATTAACTCCAAAGTACTGTAAGATCGCCCACCTCTGTACACGCTACTCTTCCTGTAACTTCACCTCACTCCTATGACTCCTCTCCTTTTCTCTTTTACTTTTAGCAGCCGCTTCACGCTGCCTTCACACTTGTCCCATCTGTCTTCAACCTCCTTCCCTAGATGTCCCATTGTCTTCCTCTTACTTTCTAAAATGTCACCTTCCCTGGAGACCCTATCTATGATTATATCCAACCTGTGTTAATTTTTATACCCTCTTCTCGTGTTTGTTTTATTCCATACCTTGATTTAGTTACTAATTTGTTTTGTTTATTTATACGCATTCCTCTAACAGAATATATGTTCTTGGAGCACAGGTGTGTGATGTTCCCTGCTGCTTCCCTGCTTTTTTAGCACAGCACCTGACACCAGGTAGGGGCATGATGAATATTTGTTGAATGAATTAATAACCACCTATGCAAAGGCCACAGGACTAAAGCCACTGGAGAGATACAAAACAAGGAAAATGTAGCTCCTGGAATCAAAGTGCTTATAGTATGTTAGAAGAGACAAAATAAGTACAAAATATTATACTGCAAAATATTATGGCAGAGAACTTCCTTGACTGTGAGTGGGGCAGAAGTAATAATAGTGCTTAATCCTGAAAGATAAGATTGGAATATACAAAAAGGAAAGTAATACTGTATTTCTGGCTAATCATAGAGCACGGGAATATTTTAAAAGGTAGTGAGAGAAAAATATGCTGTGTATTCAGGGAGAGTCCATCACGTAGTTTGAAGGACATGTGCAATATGAGAAAATATGGCTATGAGTAGGAAGGTTAGATTGGTGCCAGGTCAGAGGAATTTTGAATGTCAGATGAGGGGAGTGAATGGCGTGGGCAGCAGAAGACTAGAAGGTTTTGGAGAAAGAAATTGGCAAGGCCATGTCTATGATTTGAGGAGACAAATGGAAGCAGAGGAGAGAGCAAGGGGAGAATGAAAGGAGACAGACCAGTCAGAAAATTAACCAACTATTTCAGAAGAACAAAGAACGTAAAGTAGCTCGTTGCAGTGAGAAGCAGGAATGAGAGGCAGTATTGCAGAGATAACGGGGGAAACACAAAGGACTTAGCTGTCTGTGCTCAACGGAGAACAGGGGTTAAAATTTGGATTGAAAATTTTGTTTTACTTTTACTCAGTCCTGATGTCATAGACACTAGGGTATCAGAATATGTTTAGAAGCACACTGTCTAAGGAATCTTTTCTTTCTTGTAATACTAAGAATTCAAATGGAATGAAAACTTACTCCTGGTCTGAAATTTCCCCATGATGTCAGAAGCTCAGAGATTGAATAGTCTGTGCAGCCTATGACTATCGCCATCAGATTCAAACAATGGCCTGGCACATATGGGAAGCCAGTCATCCTCACTGCCTCAATTCCACTTGGGAATGATAAAAGAAAAAATATATATTCTTCACGTGAAACAGAGCAAGTCTTTTGATGAAAATGAAGCCTCCAAAAATCTCTCAAATTGGAGCAAGGGAACCCGAATAGTAGAAAACAAAACATACCAAACTAACAGATAAACAAAGGTGATCAAAACATGCTTAGAACAGGCGAGCAGCAAACAAAGAGAAAGGGTTATGTTGGGGACACAGCCACATAATTGGATTCCTCTGCCAACCCTGGTAATTAAAATGGAGACACTCAGTACCTTAGTTGCTCTGCAATCCCATAATATGTTTGAGATTAACAACCCTTGAATCTTGGTTTTACTGCTGTATTATTTGAATATATAATACGTATCTCTTGTCATTTTCAGAATCCACAAATAGAGGTTTCCGCAGGGCCATGAAGATTTGGAAACAGCTGATGAGAAAGCCAGCGTCATGCTCTCCGATCACTTCCCTTGCAACAATCAATATTTTGGGGAAATGGAACAGAAAACAAATGAAACAAAGACATTGCAGTGATTTGCAGTGATTTAAAGCTCGGCTTGCCTATTTGAGAAAGAAAACAAGCTGCTGCTCTGTAGCTTTGCGTGGCTACTTCTCTGTTATGCCAGCATTTTTTCTTTTCTTTTTTTTTTTTTCTTTGAGATCTTGCCAGTGCCCTGTAAAAATAAAAGACACATAAAACGCACTGTTGGCCTGAGCTGCCTGGGGAGGACTCGGGTGTCTGCACTGATGTTGCCCTGCGTGCCTGAAACTCCCTGTGTCTCAGAGCTGCTCCTTTACCCATCTGTGAAGGAGTGAGGATTTGAGTCTTCTCAATGCCACGTGGCCCTGGATGCCCACAGGTAACTCGCCACTCGTGTGCAGGAGACACAAAGAGTAGCTATGCTGAAAGGCTTTCTGACTGTGGCTGGGGGGTCTCAGCCAAATGCCTGCTGCCGAGTGCTGAGAGTTCTTCCAGGCTCTGGTGGAGGTGACAGTCAAGTGCTCCATAAGGATATTAAAAAGGGAAGAGGAAGTACATGGCAGTAATTAATATCATATCTCGTCCCCAAAGACATTCCTAGTCCCTTTATCTGTTGGTTCACTGATCATTCATCTCCTGTGAGAGGTAATGATGAAGTTAATATAAGCACTGAGCTTTATACCTCGGTTCTCCTATTAAAAGGGGGGAGGAAGAAAGGCAGGTAGTCACAGAGCCAGGAGCGAGAGGGAGAAAGGTTGGGAAAGCCTAAGAAAATGTCAACAATTCTTGGCATGCTACACAGCGGAGGGAGTCAGAAACCTGCCTTTTCTGGCTGAGAGAGGTTGTTACTTTCAGGTCTGTTCGTGGTGACAGGTATTACAAATAACCTGGAGAAAAGGGAAGTTGAAAAGGCTCAAAGAGAAAGAAGAGAAAAGCCTGCAGCACTCCACTTCTATGTCATGCTTGGACAAAACAAAACCATCCCAACAAAAGCTCAGCACTAATTCAGCCCCGCATGGTATGAAATAGACCCCAGCTCTTAGTTCCCTCTCCTGGTTAGTGAGAGGGGAGGTGCGCGGAACACCAGAGGTAAATCAGGGACTATTCCTACCGCAGCGCAGACAGCTGTCCCTCTTTGCAGGGTTCGGGCTTTTGTGAGGTAACAACTGGAAATTCATGCTTTAAAAAACGACTGAAATTACACATCTGACGTATTTTGGCATTAAAATAATAGACATTCGCAAGGTAAACGTCTAGTCTAAACATGTGGAAAATCCTGTAATTCTATGATTTGAATCATTCATTGATTTAATAGATATTTTCTGCACACTTTGCTGCTGCCTCAGTTTCTCTGATGGATGGTGTAAGAGGCACTGGCTATTTCTAGAGGGTTTGCAGACTCAAGGATCAAGTTTGTTGGAAATACTCGACTCGAACAAAATAGGACACTATAAACAGATGTGAACTTTGTTGGGCCAGTAAAACATGAGAACTATTGACTGGAGATAATAAAGATGGATTCCTTTTTGAAGACACAATGATGGATCTGGCCCCTCCCCTGAATGGCTTATTTTATAAAGTTGCAGAATGTAAAGGTCTAAGAAAGATCAAAAGAGGGAGGGAGCCCAGGAGTAAGTAACGCAGCTCCATGAACGTTGACTGGATACAGTGTGATCTTCCCCCAAACAGTCAAAACAACCAGTAAAAACCTCATGATTCCATTGTTTCTAGGGAAATTTCCATCCTCACATCATGATTTAGTTTAGTTTAAAAATTCTGATTTAAGACTTACTGGATCATCTATAAATATTTTAAGAGGATCATGCCATCCTTTCATCCTTCAATAGTAAAATATTTTAAGTTTATACATAACACAAATAAAACACGACAAGCTTGACTATGAGGAAAAGGCAAGACATTGAAAAATAAAATAATCAGTGGAGCGTTCCAGCTCCGTCAACGTGGACTATCATTGCACAACTATATCATCTTTATTTTGTAAAACATTCCATCTCTTTACTACCTATCAGAAAAAAATAATGTTTTTTTTTTCTGTCATAAAAGTCGTACTGACCTGTTTTAACTATTTCTATCAGTGGAAAAATACCCTTAATGAAAAAAAGAACACGTATTTCCTCTGAACCTCAGTATTGTTGCAATGGCTGTTGGCACCTGGATATTTGAATTTGAGCACAAGAACTTGAGGATCTTAGAATTTGGGGGGAGGGGAGGCCCCAGTTTGGGACCCCATGTGTTCAACAGGGGTTATGCTTCACCGCAGATGCTCTGGGGGGAAATGGGGAACAGACGCAGCTATGGAGAGAAGCCAGCCTCTGTATGGGGAAACCGTTCCACACTGCTGGGGCTCAGCAGTGGTAAATGTAGGGGCTGCCTGGCATTATGGCGGCTGCGGTGGTTCAGTTGTTATTAGTGAGTGTCATTGTGCCCTGATTGTGAGCACTCAAGTGTTCAGAGGGGGAATGGAGGATACCAAATGGAGAAAAGCAATGCTCAGGAGTCTAATATCTTTAAGCGGGTAAATTATCTTTTCCTTGAGAAAGCAGAAAATGTTAATGGCTAAGACTGCCAAGACATTTTATAATAGAGGTAAATAAAGAAACAAAAGAGTGTTCCAGTACTTTTGTGTGCAATTAAAGCGTGTCATTCAGTATTTGGAATGATTCTAGGCACAATGACATAAATTTGTGGATATGTAATAAAAGGCGCAATTTGGATTGATTTTCTTTTTCTTTACAAAAATAATATGTGGTGATTTAAATGTACACAGTACTATTTGGCATAACACAGTTATACTGTATCAATGT
Source organism: Nycticebus coucang (assembly GCF_027406575.1). Classification (NCBI taxonomy): domain Eukaryota; kingdom Metazoa; phylum Chordata; class Mammalia; order Primates; family Lorisidae; genus Nycticebus; species Nycticebus coucang. Next base: position 113,967,438 of record NC_069787.1, on the reverse strand, counting down.
TAGAGTAAAAATACATTTTTTTATTCCTATTTACCTATCTTTTCCTTTTTTCAAGCTATTGTCACTGGTCTGTTTTGGCATTGAGACTAAATGTTGTTAGTCGAAGTTTCTTTTGTCTTTGATCATACAATGGTTATTGATTTGTAAAATTAGAGGGGGTATATAAGGGTCTCTGGAGTAAGGGGTTGTCAGAAATAGCGGACTGAGCAAGCTGGACAATGCTGGCTCTGTTTCCCTATTTCCTCTGGCTTTTACCAAGGACATCTAGGAGAGCTAGATTTATCGTTGCCTCTGGGTTACTTCTGGGCATGTGCAGAAAAGAGAACTGACCTCTTTGTCTTAGTAAAGATGTGACAATTGCTCCTCTGCCCAGCCACCTTCTTGGTAAAATGATAAAAAGCAGTCAGTAGAAGTCTTCTCCCTGATGTTATCATAGAGTAAGTGTGGTTGCCAAAACGATCTCCTATGTACCCTCCCTTTAACTGTTCTACGGCTGGAGAAAAAATGTGTCAAATCATAAGCTGCGATGACGTGACAGGGGGAACAATCACAGGACGTGTTGTCAGAACTCAGGTTCACATTCAGGCATCGCCATTCACACACTGCAAATGGAGAGCCGTCCTACTTCCCTGAGACTCCTAACCCAAATACGAGAAAGGATGACAGTGTCTCCACCTCATACTTTATGGCAATTCCATGGAGATCAAGGTGAGATGGAATACAACCATAGTTTTAATCCAAAAGCATAATACTTCCTTGCATACAGCAGATCCTCAATATTTACATGCTGAATAAAAGATTCTATGGTCCATTAAAGCACAGATCACACAAGAGGACCAGAATAAGGACTTATAAAAAATAAAAAAAAATAGAAGATGAATAAAACAACCTATTAGCAAAACTATTTGGCAGTATCTACTACTGCTGAATATCTCACATCCCACATGGATTCCATTTCTACTCCTAGACATACATCCAGAAGAAATTATTGTTTATTTCATTAAAAAGCACATACAAGGTTCATATCGGTGTTATTTGTGATAACCCCAAACTAAAATGTGTAAACAAATTGTGATGTGTTCATCAGTGGAATATAATACAGAAACAAGAATAAGTTAACTATGACTACATGCAAAAATATGAATGAAACTCACAAACATATGGGTAGTGAAGGAAGCTATGCACAAAGGATTCCATACTTTAGAATTTCATTTATATACGTTTCATAACCAGGAGAAACTAATCAGTGATGAAAGGAGTCAGAAAGTGGTAGTTCTTGGAGGAAAAGTGACTAGAACTTCTAGGAAGTTTGATAGGGTCTAGGTATGGCTAAGGTTTGCTTACTTTGTGAAAACGCATAGGATTGTATACTCGTGGCTGATGTACTTCTCTGTATGTATATTTCAATAAAAATTAAAAAATATTATTTTGATGAAATTTTATTTTAACTTTTCCAGATTTACTGTATTCATACTGATTCCCACAAAAGGCTTCTTGAGTCTTCATACTAAACCCTTGTTTACTCTCTTAACCAACAGGAGACATAAACCAAAAAACTTACACAGTATTATTTAATATATTATACTTCTCATATATTTATATTTTAAAAAGAGAACCTCTAAGGGAAAAAAGTCAGACACAATGGTATGAATCACTAATAGTTGACTTTAATCATTAAGGAAGATAATTTCAAGTGAAAATCTCTTGACTTTCATTAAATCATACCCCATGTAAGAACATATATTCTCTTTCCACGTCAGGTAGATTGCAAAAGTCCAAGCTAACAAGAAGGACTAGGGAAGGAAAGATGCTAAGGTAAGCGTAGATGTTCCAAAGAGTTTCATGCTCGCTCTGTAATAATTATCTATTGAGCTTTCAGTGTGTGTCAAGCACTGGGATTGCGCTGGTGTTACAACACACAGATTAATATGTTTTATGTTCTCATTGAGTTTATAATCTCAAATTGGAAATAATTAATTTTAAAAACAGCAAACATAAGTTATAATTCTGTTTCAGTTATAGGAGATATACAAGGGTACACAGTTCTGCCACTTTCTGGATCCATAAAATTTAGCAAGTTATCTCGTATATGCTTCCATTTTCTCACATAGAGAATGGGAATAATAATTGCCTCTGCCTCACAGATTTCTATGAAGATTTAAAAAGGTAAAATTCATAAAAGGCTTGGGGGGGGCTTGATGCATTAAAATTTACACAAGACATCTCATTTATCAACCTAAAATATGTACGTTAACATTTCACATGTTGGATTATTCTTCTAATCAGTGGTATCAGACATTCATCACTTAGCAAAGATGTGACAATTGTCATTACCTACACATTGGACCTTGGTTATTTATTTCATGGTGGCTTGATTAAGTGCTTCTAAAATCCATTTGAAGAAGAAATATAAAGTCCTGACTATGTTAAAAAAAAACCTTAATTGCAGATAATATTGGTAAAGTACCTATTCAAATCTTCCATGAAAAAGGAAGCATGGAGCAAACTTTTAGAAGAAAACCAATGACTTAGCTCTTGAAATAAATTCTAAGAAGCGGTGCCTTACCCACGCATCTTATGGCTTGAAAGATAATATTGTATGGAAACATGTAGGTAGTGAATTTTCTGAACTGGAAGGAACTAGAAAATTTGGATTATGAATGTGATCACTTTAGGAACGTTTTTTATTTCATTTCAAATTTCTTTTTTAATGTATACATGATCTATGCATTTATGATTTAATAAAAACAATTAAACAAACAAACAAAAAAGAAATAACTAGGATAATAGTAGTCACATCCCAGCCTTGTTTCAGGGCATCTTCCAGATTTAGTTTCCTGTGAGTTGCCGGCAGACTCTTCCTTTACACACAGTGAAAATCTATCCAATGTCCTGAAATTTCATCCTGGTTTGGAAGCTGATATGTTTCCTTTACATCACATCTCATTTTTATTTTTTCCTGAAAAAGTAAGTAAGAACTTATTGGCAAGAAAGATACTTGGCACTTAATAAGTCTGCCGGGCCATTGTAATGTTTATTCAGTATGATTTTATAATGACAGCTTTTATAAAATTGAATAAATATAATTTGATTATAAGAAATAATACAATTACTCTAACTATAAAATAATGAAACTGATTGAGTCACTGTATGGCAGAAGTTAAATCATAATGAAATAATTTGAGTTTAATTCGAATGTAATAACCCATTACATCTTCACATTTCTCTCTCTTTTTAATATAGTGAGTTAATTACCTTTTCAAAACCTTTATGTAATAAAATTTATAAGGACCAGAAAACTATTCTGCTCTATGAACTCCAAAAACACCTATCACTGAAATAAATATTTAAGATAAATTCAATAAATTGTAAATAAGGAATTGATGTACAATACTATAATATTAAAATGTGTAATATTTATTCTTTTTATTTTCAGAGCTTTCATTCACCATTCTTTATTTTAATAAATATCTATTAAATATATATCTTCTTTTTTCCTGTTTTTCATTGTCTGGTGATTCAAAAAGTCTATTGCAAGTTTTAATTATCCTGGATTTTACAATTACAATTTAAAAACAGAACTTATTAACCAATTATATTGCCACAAGTTATAGTGGCACTTGATTTCTCCTTTCTACAAGATGAAGAAACAAACTTTTAAATTTCAATTCATTTTAATTGGTATTTAATTATCATTTTTTCCCTAAGATTTTTTCCATAAAAGTGCCATTAATATTCCCACTACAAACCTGACCTCCTTCAGTCTTTTGACTTTTCTGATAAAATATAAAGGTAACAGATAATTCATAAACAGACTGGCAAATGCTTTCTAATTTTCCCGAGTGTTTTCCAGGAAAAATCTGATCACTCATTTCAATTTATTTGTCTCCGTTCTTTTGGTCATTCATGCTTCCCATTATCCTGTTCCAGATTTGATGAACATATTGATGAATGTGGCACCTTTTAGTAAAATACCTAGAAAAGAGTAGCAAACAAAGAGAATATCCTTTGATAATTTTGATATTAAAAAGAACTTAAATCACAGGCTAATTTTTAAAAATATATAATACATTCTATCAAGGATAAAAATCAAGTTCAGGAAAGTTGGCCTCGTAGTATTTTGTCCCAAACAACTTTAGTAATAAAAGTAAATTTGATGTTTGTAGATGCAACATCATCATTCTGCAAAATGCCAAAAATCATGCTAAAAAAATGAGCCTGAGACCATGGGATGCAAGTTTCGTTCCATGAATGCTGTCACTGGTGTTGCCAAAGTTTTTTTATGGTCAACAGAGCTTCACATTATACCATCTTGTTTGAGAAAAAACCCACCTCCCTTTTTTGGGCTTCCTTCTCCCCAGCTTCCTTAGGTGCTCCTTCTTACTGACCGATGTGGTGCCACCCCAGTGGTCAAATATACCTAATTTTTCTTGTTAAGATTATTTCAGAGAGTGCATATTCATCCTCCATAATAGCCTTGGATGCTTCTTTTGTTTCAGAATTATTTACTTTGAAATTACACTCTTTTATGACACTAATGTTCTATTCTTTATTTTGTCTTAACTCTTCTTAAACTACAGTGTGTTTATTTATTTATTTTTATTAGGGAGCATAGGGGATACTTTCCAGATCTTGTACTGTATAATGTCTTTCCACTAATTTTTCATAAGACTGAAAATTTAGATGTATGAAATTTTGAGTTGTGTTGTTTATTTATTTATTCAGAGACAAGCTCTCACTCTGTCATTCAGGCTGGATCATAGCCGTGTAATGATCATAGCTCACTCAACCTTGAACTCCTAGGCTCAAATAATCTTCCTGCCTCAGCCTTCCAGGTAATTGTGACCACAGTGCACACCACCACATCCAGCTAATTCTTTTAAATACCATTTTCTTTTTCATGAATTTGGGGAACACTGATAAATATTCTGAAGTTTTCGGTTATAACGCAGATATTGAAGCTAATTTTTTTTTAATTTCTATTAAGGCAAATTCTTATATTATTCAGATGCCTTAGGATTTTGTTTAATACATTAAGTTACAAACTAAAAACTTTGGGGTAAGCTCAACATGTTTTCCGGTTTATAAAAGTTAGGTTAAGTCAAAATCAGTGTGTTCTGTTTGTTTATTTGTGTTACTAATCTATCACATTGAATTATAACTACCTGTGCTCTTATCTCTGTGCCTCATAAATTTATCTCCTTAGCCCCATTAGTATTGCCTTTTTTATCCTATAATTTTGGCATGTTACACAGTGCTTGGCACAGAACAACTCTCCATAACCATTTATAAAGGGAATGAATAAGCAAGGAAATATGAAGAACACCTTAAAATTTCAGAATTCAACAACATTCTTAACTAAAGTTCATTACAAGCCACGAAATAGACATATGTAGGAATGAGAATTGTCTACACATTTTGAAAGAAAAATTTTATTGAAAAATTGAAATTTTGAGGCTGGGTGTGGTGGCTCACTCCTGTAATCCGAGGACTTGGGAGGCTGAGGGGGGTGAATTGCCTGAGCTCACAGGGTCGAAATAAGCCTGAGCCAGAGCAAGACCTCATCTCTAAAAATATATATATATATTGAAATTTTGGTGCAATTATAAAAAACATCATTCCAAATGTCATATCCAGTATCAACTATAATGAATAAATTCCAGGTGCCTTCTCTTTGTTGCATCCACTGACTTTCATGAATGTTGACTTCATTATGGTGATATGGGGTCATGTTTGATGGTATGATTATTGCCAGTGTGCAATGCCTTTTTTTGAAGTAAATCTACTTAAGATGCAACCATATACACGATTGTCAAGTTTTCCCTTTTGAAAGGGAAAAGGAGGCAGAATTTACTGTCCATATGCTGTGAGTAAATATTCTAATCTTCTCTCTAAGAGAGTAGGCTTGGGTTCTAATTTTTGGCAAGTCACTCTCTCTCCACCACAGCAGGGGGGAAATTTCCAAACCATATCTTAGAAAAATGGCCAGAGTATGTCTCATGGTTTCTCAATTAACGGAGGCTTCATGACTTTCAAGGAATAAGAGCCTCATCTTGAACCCTTATCTGGGATATAAAACCTAACACTCCCACCCTATAAAGTTTAAATCTGTGTTGGAAAATCCTTGACCTTGCTATTAAAATACCAACATCCTATTTTCAAGACTTGGAAAAAACGATTCTGTATTTTGTATGGAACCAGGAAAAAAGCCATATAGCTAAGGCAGTTCTTAGTAATAAAAACAAAGCCAGGGGGCATCACCATACCAGATTTTAGGCTGTACTACAAAGCCTCAGTGGTCAAGACAGCAGGGTATTGGCACAAAAGTAGAGATATAGACTTTTGGAATCAAATAGAAAACCAGAAAATGAAACCAACAACTTACAACCACCTAATCTTCAATAAACCAAACAAGAACGTACACTGGGGGAAAGACTCCTATTCAATAAATGGTACTGGAAGAACTGGATATCCACATGTAAAAGACTGAAACTGGACCCACACCTTTCCCCACTCACAAAAATTGATTGAAGATGGTTAAAGGACTCAAATTTAAGGCATGAAATGATAAAAATCCTCCAAGAAAGCATAGGAAAATATTGGCCTAGGGAAAGACTTTATGAAGATGACTGCCATGGCAATTGAAAGAAACAACAAAAAAATCCCAAATGTGATTTAATTAAACTGAAAAGCTTCTGTACCACTAAGGAGACAACAACCAAAGCAAATAGACAACCTACCCAATGGGAAAGGATATTTGCATATTTTGAATCAGACAAAAGCTTAACTAGGATCTATAGAGAACTTAAATTAATCCACGTGAAAAAAAGCCATCAATTGCATACATCAATGGGGAAGAGAGATGAACAGACTTTCTCTAAACAAGACAGACGAATGGCTAGCAAACATGAAAAAATGCTCATCATCCCTAATTATTAGAGAAATGCAAATTGAATCCACCCTGAGTTATCATCTTACCCCAGCAAGAATGGCCCATATCACTCAGTCTCAAAACTGCAGATGCTGGCGCAGTTGTGGAGAGAAAGGAACACTTTTACACTGCTGGTGAGACTGCAAACTAATACAACCTTTTTGGAAGGAAATATGGAGAAACCTCAAAGAACTCAGCCTAGACCTCCCGTTTGATCCTGCAATCCCATCACTGGGCATTTATCCAGAGGAAAATAAACCTTTTATTATAAAGACACTTGTACTAGGCTGTTTATCGCAACGCAGTTTACAATCGCTAAAATGTGGAAACAGCCTAAATGCCCCTCAACCCAGGCAATGGATTGGCAAGCTGTAGTATATGTATACCATGGAATACTATTCAGCCATTAAAAATAATGCAGATTTTGCAGCATTTCTATTAGCCTAGATGGAGGTGGAACACATTATTCTTAGTGAAGCATCACAGGAATGGAGAAGCATAAATCCTATGTATTCAACTTTGATTTGAGGACAATTAATGACACGGTGGTGGGGGTTGGAAGGGGAGAGCAGAGAGAGAGAGAAGAAGGGAGGGGGTGAGAGAAAGGAAAAGAAAAAAAAGAGGAAAGAAAAATAGTGACTAATTCTCACATAAATTGGATTTAATTTTGACCAAAGTACATTATTTAAATAATAATTTTTAATTCAACTTGTTAATATGTTGTTTAGGATATTGCATCCTTATTTATAAGTAAAATATGTTTGTAATTTCCCTTTATAATGATATATATTTTCTAATTTTAATATCAGGTATATCCAGGTGAAGTAGAATGATTTTCAAGTATTTCTTGTTTTTGTATTGTCTACAAGATTTGGCATGATCTGTTTTTTGAAATTATCTTCTATTTGTATTTATTAGTTGTGTATTTTTTGAGACTTTAGGGGAAAAAAAGAAGAAGTTAACTGATGACTCCATACTGACCCTCAGAGTCAAAGCATTCTATGATAGACATACTTTTATCTGACAATGTGAATGTTACTTTTTTTGCATCATTATGATTATTATTATTATTGCTCAATATTTCGTTGCAGCAATTGTCTGATTTCTTTTCTGAATGTATTTATCTTCATTCATTTTTTACAAGGTTTTTGCTTCTAGTCCTTATCTTAAACATTGTTATTGTTATTAAATTTTAAGCCATTTTAATTCTGTGAAGGCAAAAAAAGTGGAAAGCAAATAAACATATGTACATGTATAAAGAAAATTAAAAAAAGAAAATCCTTGACCTTGATCTTTGCTCTGGCATTTTTGCACTGGCTTCGTGTTCCTGCTTCACTTCCAGTATGTGACAACTTTATGTTCTTTTCCTTTTTTTTTTTTTTTTTGAGCTCAGCCATGTACTATTTAATAGTTTTCATTTCTACAGCATTCCTATGGGTTTAGAGCAAAAGCATTCCCTTGCTTATATGAACTGGATGTGTATTCATCTTTGTATTTCCAGGGCCTTCCCAAGTCTGTGAATCATAGCTGCTCCTCAATTGTTTGCTGAAATCATTTAATGAGTAAATAAAGCTGATGTGAATGCCCTATCATGGTCACAATGGTTAATTGAGAGGATGGAGAAGAGGGTGCCAAAATGGCCCGCCATATCTGATCAAGGAAAAAATAAGAAGAATAATGAGAAGGATGAGAGTGTAAAAGAACAAACAACAGCACTAAAGAGTAATTTCTATGACGTGCAAAATTCATCCGAGACCTGACTTCTCCAGGAAAATTCTTTTTTTTTTTTTTTTATTGTTGGGGATTCATTGAGGGTACAATCAGCCAAGTTACACTGATTGCAATTGTTAGGTAAAGTCCCTCTTGCAATCATGTCTTGCCCCCATAAAGTGTGACACACACCAAGGCCCCACCCCCTCCCTCTGTCCCTCTTTCTGTTTTCCCCCCCATAACCTTAACTATCATTAATTGTCCTCATATCAAAATTGAGTACATAGGATTCATGCTTCTCCATTCTTGTGATGCTTTACTAAGAATAATGTCTTCCACTCCAGGAAAATTCTTTAAAGCTGTAACGATGACTCCAAGCCCCAGGCCCCCAGTTTCGTCACGTTGATGCTTTACTTATTTTATTTCATCAAGATTCTGTAGCTCTTCACTAAATACACATTATAAAAATTCTGCCAAAAACAAAGAAAGATGTCATGAAAAATAAATAGTGAAAATGCTTTCTAATGCAAATTTCTGGTAGCAAATTCCTCTCTGTGATACCCCTAGCCTGACAAATTTCAAATTTGGATCATACTGCAGATGGATAATTTTTTGGCAATAACGCCAGTTTTCTTCCAAACAGATAATAAGTGTTCACCGCTTTCCAGATGTACAAATCCCTCTGGTTAATTCTTTAAAAAATGTATTCATTGTTCAAAAAAAAAAAAAAAAAGAAGAAATCCAGAACGCAATTTTAACAAGTTCCTTTGTTTCTTTATTGTTGCATTGGATAAAAGACAGTTTATCTATACAAACATGCATTTGCATTCTCACAGCACCTTGTAGCAACATAGCTTTTTTTTTTCTTTTTTTAAATATCTACATTTGCTAAATTTAGTATGAACGGCAGGATAATCCTGCTAGGAAAGTGGATTATAAAGATAAAAGAAAGAAGCATTAAGTTCTTTCCCCAACCAGTTCCAAATGTGCCTTTATGCCTACAATATCCCATAAACACCAGGACAACTGCACCAGCTGCTCTTGACTCTCGGAGGGCATGATATTTCCTCTCATTCTGGCACCAGCCACCACCCCAAAGGAAAGAAATTCTCACAAGCCAGAAGTAGACAGGCGGCGCTTTCACCGGGGCTAAAGATAAAACACTAGGCCCTGATAGCTCTCTGCTGACAATGACTTATTATAAAAAAATAAAAAAGTAAAATATAATAGATCCTAAAAATTCCGACATTAAAAACAGGGTTTGGATTTTTTTTAATTATAGTCTTCTGATACTTTGTAACTGTGATATCTATAACTCTTGGCAATGGCACATTAAAGGAGAGTGAGGAAAAAAAGAGGCGTTTAACTCCCTGGATGGACCAAGACGCAGCTAACTCACTTCTACCAGTATAAGCACTTTCTTTTGTGTTATTAAATTTTGGGGCAGTGAAAAACACTGTATTGGCTTAGGTTAAAATCAGATACACCATTCAAGTGTCATAAATATATTAAGTGTTCAACCCGTTTTAATTTATGGTTTTATTTTTTTCTATCAAATGATGAGATTGGACATTTTCTTACTCTTAAACACAAAGCAAAACTACACTTCCCAGAAGGACCGGGAAGTGCTGTCCTGGGCATTTTTATCCCTATGCTCTGGAATACTGGCCACAAATCACCATGCTATTGTTTGATACTGAAAAAAAAAAAAAAAGAAAGAAAGAAAGAAAAAGATAAAACCCGACACATATCATTCCAAGTTTAATGACCTGTAAGGTGATGATTGCTCAAAGAGGCTTCCGTATCTTATGACAATTCTTTCTCCCTTCACACATGTTTAGTTCAAGTCCTTGTTAAATTCCCGTCAAACACACACAGACACACACGCCACCTTGCTCTGTAGCAGATAGATTGAGCCAGCTATGTGGTGGTGAAGGGCAAGAAAATGACAATCTATTAAGCCACCACCCATAAGGTTATATATTTGACTTTCTTGACCTCTCCAAAGCAGGTAGAAAAATTTTTATAACAAAACTTAAATTCAAATCTTAGCCCTGACACTTAGCAGATATTCTGCTGGTTATTTAACTTTTTTAACCTTTCTTTCTTCATCTATAAAATGAGTATGTTCACTTCTGCTATTTCTTCTGCGGTTTTTTTTTTTTTTTTTGAGTCTCACTCTGCATAGACTGCCGTGATGTCATGATAGCTCAGAGCAGCCTCAAATCTTGGAGTCAAGACATCCTCTTGCCTTAGTCCCTCCAAGTGCTTGGGACTATAGGTGTGTGTGTGTATGTGTGTCTGCATAAGACAATGTATGTCAAAAGTTGGACATTGTTTGCAAAAGTAAGATATTCCTATGTTTAAAAGGTTTATTTTTCACATATACTACTAACACATCTTCCTATATGCCAAATACTATTCTAGGTGAATTAAGGATTTAACTCGTTTAAAGTAAAGATGATTATCATCATAACCTGAAAGATCACTAAACTGAGACACCAAGAAACTCATCCATTCTGTTAATCCTCACACTATACCTAACTCTCCTGGATGTCACCAGCTGGGCAGGTGCCATATTTATGCCAGGCAATATTTATGCTGTGAGGTCAAAAGACTGACATCTGAAATTGGTTTAACTATAAAATTACAAAGAGAGATGCCAAATTTAAGCCCTCAAAATATAATCCAAATCCCTCTCAGGAAAAATTTAGAAGAAAACAACCAAAGTGTATACACAGCTTACTTGGAAACAATGGACTCTGACCATGAGGGGACAAGCAGTAATGATAGTGACCTGCTCCTAATGTCCCATAAGTGCTCAAAGTTGGGCCATTCAGTCATCCTGATTTTGTTATCATTATCATAGTCTACCTCAGAAACAGCAGAAAGTTAAAAGGTGGCAAAGAAGAATTTGAGATATGATACATCCTATTATTGGGGGCAGGATAATGAAAGGAAAATATTACTAAATTAAATGATCATGGAATGTATGAGTATAGGAAAAATTAATTATTACTAATTATCACTCAGGTAATTTATAAAGAGAGCTCAATGAGTTCATTACAGTCATTTTATCCATGATACACTATATGCCTAGAATACTAAGTCCCTGAAAGCCAACTTCACGTAGGAAATGGCGCCAACAAAATATTTATAAAGAAAGCAGAAATTTGGATGTCTTACAGGCGTATGTTATAGAATAAGTATGACGTCTCTTCAGCTGTTTTCTTTCTTTCTTTTTTCTTTCTTTCTTCTTTCTTTCTTTCTTTCTTTCTTTCTTTCTTTCTTTCTTTCTTTCTTTCTTTCTTTCTTTCTTTCTTTCTTTCTTTCTTTCTTTCTTTCTTTCCTACTACTTTCTTAGAGGCTCTATTTTTGCTTCCCACTTACCAATTACCTAATCACAAAACATTGGTTTCCAATACACACCTCAGTTGCCAGAAGAACAGATGTCATTTTTTTTTTTGTTTGGCCATAGATATCACATTTGTTATCTATTACTGAGTAACAAATTGAACCAAAACTTAGTGGCTTAAAAAACAACATTTATTATCTCACAGTTCTCTGTGAGGTATCTGGGCACACTTAACTGGGTATGTCTGGCTCAGGGATTCTCACAAGACTGCAATCAAGGTGTCAGCCAGGGCTTCAGTCATTTTAAAACTCATGTGGGGAAAGATCTGCTTCCAAGCTTGCTCATATGGTTGTTGGCAAGATTTAGTTCTTCATAAGTCATTGGGCTGAGAGCCTCAGTGCCTCACTCACTGGCTTCTAGCTAATAGAGAGACCGCCTTCAGTTCTCACCACATGGGCTGCTTCCTAATGCAGCTCAAACATGACAGCCAGCTTTCCAGGAAACAGCTTGGACATGGTGCCGGGTGAGAATCTTCTACATTTTGGCTTCCACGGATGAGTTATAGAGGCAAGGTAATTCAGAGTATGTATTGAAAGGTTAAGAGAAGAAGAGGGCAAAAAAAGAACCCAAGTGTCAGAAAAGGGTTTGGGATCTAGAGGGTCCAGGAACTGGGAGTCCACATGTTTGTCTAGCCCTTCTTGTGAATGTTGATGTCACTGTAGTTGTTGGCAGGAATTGGAGTGGATGAAAAGATTGTGATAACCACAGGGAAGGGGTCATACATCTGAGAGAGTGAACCTAGACACAGCACTAGGGAACAAGGAAGATCCCTCCCGTGGGCGTTATATTAGGTGGAGTATTGAGATTAAGTGATGTCTGCTTGAGTGAGTTGCAAGAGAATTAGTGACCTCTAGGGAAAGGCTTGGCTATTTCAGACAAGGAGGCTGAGGCCACTGAAGTTGTTGTGGATGTAGAGAATTCTCCATAGTATAGCATATTCAATCTAGAATTGCCTGAGCCAGCAGTCAACATGTAAAAAAGTTATAGCAAACCTTCCTCCTTTCATTCATTGTTCTTTTTAGGTTCTCTATAACCCAGTACTCACACTTACTCTTTTATCTCAGGCTTGTTTTCTGGGGAACTTAAACTAAGACAAAGGGAAAGGTAAATTTATGATATTGTTGATTCAAAGATATGTTATTAATATATGTGTGTGTGATTATTATATATATATACACACATACATATATACATACATGCATAAATAATCAAAAAATGCTGACGAATTCTAATTAAACAGAAAAAGTTTAAAATATGAATTATCCTGTTTCTAGTAATCATGATCATCATCACCACTCTCATCATCTCCTTCTGGGATCCACAGAAGCCCTATGATCCAATACTGGGATGCTTTCTGGAAGAGGCCAAGGCCAGAATTCAGATGGGAACAAGGATGTTGGCCTTTCCTCCATCCATATTAATTTTATTAAGAACATAAATTTGTCTTTCCCTTTAAATTTACATATTCTGTTTAGAAGTCCCTAAGATTATTGGAAGATGTTAATGATATCTCAATACCCTCCATATAAAAAGTTGAATACTACATTTCTTAAAAATGAGAAAATTTCTGAAAATATATCAGTAAGTAGATAATTTATAATCAGAGAAAAATTATAGTTCAGGGGATGTTTTAGATTTTTGTGGCTATTGCAAAAATATTATCACATTCTGAATGGCTTAAACAAACAGAAGTGTGTTCTTTTATATTTCTGGAAAGTAGAAGTTTGAAATCAAGATCTTCCTTGCCCCTTTCTGGCTTCTGGTAATTGTTATGAATCCTTGGTTTTCATGAACTTCTATCTTCACATGGTTATCATCCCTCTCTGTGTGTCTCTGTGTCTAAAATTCTCCCTTTCTGTATAAAAAGTCAGTGAACTTCTGGCCTACTCTAAGGTGGGTAGGACCCACCTTACCTTACCTTGATTATACCTTCAAAGTCCTATTTCCAAGTGAGGTTATATTCATAGGTACCCAGGATTAGAATTTCAATATGGACTTTTTAAGAAACATAATTCAACTAACTACAGAGTGTTATCAAATAATTCTTGGAATTTGGACACTAATTTCTGCAAACCAAAACTTCCACTAAAAAGAAAAAGTAAGGTAGCACACATAGAATATTTTTTATTCAGATAAACTGCCCAATCTCATAACCTGAGGGCCATCACTTAAAAAATACAACGAAATGTATTTCCCCAACCCCAATTAAGCTAGTTCTTTTTCCTGAAGTGATCCAGCCTTTAATTGTGACATACTTACATTTTAGAAAGTGTTATTATACAACCAATGACTGTATGCGTAGGAACAAATTTAGATTAGACGTATTCTTAGCCCTGGTGATGTTTGAGTTTTGCTTTGCTGTTCACACTTCTGGGGTTGACAACACTGTAGGGGGGCTGAACAACAGAGGAAAACAGAACGAAGAGGGGCACTACATCCCAGGTGTTTCTCCACTTCAAATGACTGAATTCAGAGCTTTCCCACCCACTGATTGACAGTTCTCTGAGGTGGAGTGCTTAGCTTCCAGACAACGTGCAAATGCAGATGGCCATACTGCAGGAAGTTTCTTCTTTATCATAAACAGGACTGGGAAGAACCAAAGGAGCTTTTCTATGTTGGCAAATGACTTTGGTACAAAGGATGTGTGAAAGCAAAGAGAGTATTCTCCCCTGACCTTTATCACAGCAAATATGCGCTATCACGTAGACCAGCTCTTAGGTTGAAAATATTAGACACTTTATGGGGGCAAGACATGATTGCAAGAGGGACTTTACCTAACAATTGCAATCAGTGTAACCTGGCTTATTGTACCCTCAACAAATCCCCAACAATAAAAAAAAAAAAAGAAAAAAAAAAAAAAGAAAATATTAGACCCTCTGTGGGACCTGCTATATAAAAAAAGTACAAAATTTGACATGCATTTAAATTTTTTTATATATCCTAGTTAAATACATGTTAGCTTTTTGTTAATAAAAAGGCCACTGCCTTTTATTATTTTAAAGCCATTTCTGTGCAATAATTCCAAAGGAATTATGAAGGTGCAGTCATCTCAAGCTCATTTATTTGACACACACATGTAATAATACTATCATTTTGGATGTATTCCCTCTTTCACCCTCTTTGTCCACTTTGATGCCTTTTTCCTACTTCATTAATAATTTGTTTTTGTTTAGGAGTTTCCATATGTAATTTCAATGGCAAGAAGTTATCATTAGAACTTAATACCTCTGTAAGTTGACCTCCCAAGTGACTATAACAAACTGATCATCCTACAGAGGTGGTCAACATAAGGAACTAGTCCTACCATGCTGATACTTACATGTGATACACAGCTGATCTAGGAAGTTTAGGTCGACTTAAGGGATGGTCAGTCTGGGGAGGTGATCAACTATGGGCGTTCTACTGCATGTGAACGTGAACTACCAATCCTGTGGTGTTTTTCTTCACCACATTTTGTGAACTGACTTTCTTCCCTTCCTCTTATTTCTGTCTCCAAATCCAAGTTAATTCACAAATGGATCAAAGGAGTGATTTTTCTCACAGGTGACCTGAGCCCCATTTTCTATCCATTTTGTTAGCCAGTGTTGTCACAAATGACGCAATACTCACATTGAAGGCCCTTTATCTGTTTCTGTGTTGACTCTCCATCTCCCAGTACACAAAACTTAATCTCTCATTGTCTCCAAGACCTGCCACTAGCCCTTCAGTACTCACTTCTGCTGAATTAATTGATTTTTGTTTTGCATGTTTACCTGCAAACACGCCTACTTATTCTCCAATGTTGCTGTCCAGAACTCAACTCTTACATAATTTCTGAACCTAAAACTGAAAACTCTTTCAACTCTGCTTACAACTTAGCCTTTACTGTCTGAACCTTTGCTTCTTCGTCTATAAAATTAGTAAAATAATTATTCTTACCCATGAGTTTGTGGTTTCTGTGGTCTTTTAAACTTGGCACAAACTCTGTTTTCTAAGTACTACTTTAAATTAATCTTACGTAAACTCAGTAAGAAACTCTACTTGATATACAAATACGCTGTTTAATCTCACATATTATAGTTGCCTCAAGTATTTTAAGTAAAAAAAAAGTAAAATAAATTTAATAAATAAAAGCCTATGTTTTGAGGGCTTTTGTTACTGTGACTTCAACTGTTGCTGGCCTGTTGCTAAGGGGAAATTTCACTTGAATTTCAAGTGAAAACAAGTCAGTGATTTTTGCTAGTAATATGAGTGATGGGCTATTTTATTTTGAAAGAGTCCAGTAGACAAAAACACTCTGATTAGACAGAATTTAGATAAGAATGTTGGTGGTATAACACGATTTGTAAAATAAGAACATCTATACAATTAGTTTTTCTTTTCCTTTTGTTGCTATGTGAAAAAAAGGGAACAGGGTATCTTAGAGCAGAGAAGCCAAGGAGAAAGGCAGAGGTTGATGAGGACATGTCTAATTCTAAAAATACAAATACAATACATAAAGATTGATACTATCTGTTATCAACATAATGGCTTAATAAATATTTAAAGTATATGTATGTATGCGTGGTACATTTTTTACCTTGCAATAACCTGAATCCCGAGGGCCAGTCCAAAGGTGGTTTAGTAGTAAAATAGGATTAGGGATAATAAATATCCAATCCATACTTGGGTATATAAATTGGGTATTACTAAAGCCAATGATATTGAAAAAGTATGAAAAGTATTTAATTGTAAGCTGGGCCCAATGGCTCACACAGGTAATCCTAGCACTCTGGGAAGCCAAGGCCAGTGCATCACTTGAGCTCAGGAGTTTTAGACCAGCCTGAGCAAGAGCGAGACACATCCCTACTAAAAATAGAAAAATTAACCAGGTGTTAAGGCACGCAACTGTAGTCTCAGCTACTCAGGAGGCTGAAACAAGAGGATAGCTGGAGCCTGAGAGTTTTAGGTTGCTGTGAGTTATGATGCCATAGCATTCTAGTCAGGGTGACAGAGAAAGACTCTGTCTCAAAAAAAAAAAAAAAATTATTCAGGCAATGCCTGTGGCTCAAGGGAGTAGGGCGCTGGCCCTGTATACCAGAGGTGGCAGGTTCAAACTCAGCCCCAGACAAAAACTGCAAAAAAAAAAAAAAGAATTAATTCTACATATTTACCAAAAAGAGAGATGTGATTAAATAAGAATTATCTATTTAACTTATAGAATGTCTTAAGTTCAATTGTTTAATTAAAAGACTAATTTTTAAATAATAATGACTGGAGAGATTTATTAAATTCACATCTCAGCTACCTCTCTAACTTACCCTTAAGTTTTGCTACCAGATAATGTATGTGATGGTGGCCATCCAAGGTAGTAAACAAATCTATTCACTTACTAAATTAACCATATTGATTTAGTAAATGTTTATTGTTTACCTAAATGTTGTCAGAATTGAATTTTGAAGCACAAAGAATTAAATACAATGTTAACACGGACAGCATTCTACTAGCCATTATGCATATATTATCCTGTTTGAGAGCTCATAATTCCATTGTGTTGTGAGCTGAATTTCACCACTTACTCCAATCTGTATGTTGAAGCTCTAATTCCTATTTTATCAAAATATGACTTTAATTAAAGATAGTCTTTAAAGGGTGATTAAATTAAAACCAGACCATTTAGGGCGGCGCCTGTGGCTCAGTGAGTAGGGCGCCGGCCCCATATGCCGAGGGTGGCGGGTTCAAACCCAGCCCCGGCCAAACTGCAACAAAAAAATAGCCGGGCGTTGTGGCGGGCGCCTGTAGTCCCAGCTGCTCGGGAGGCTGAGGCAAGAGAATCGCGTGAGCCCAAGAGTTAGAGGTTGCTGTGAGCCGTGTGACGCCACGGCACTCTACCGAGGGCGGTACAGTGAGACTCTGTCTCTACAAAAAAAAAAAAAAAACCAGGCCATTTAGGGTGAGCCCTAATCTAGGCTGACTGATATCCTCATTAGAGGAAATTTGGACACACAGAGAAACAACAAAGAAATGAAAGCATAGGAAAAGAACTTGGGAGGACACATCAAGAATGTGGCCATCTCAGAGGGTGCAGGGGCTCATGCCTGTAACCCCAGAGCTTTAGGAGGCTGTAGTTGAAGGACTGCTTGACCTCAGAAGGTCAAGATTATAATGACACATGATTCTGTCCCTACACTCCAGCCTAGGTGACAGGCTGCATTAAAAAAAAAAAAAAAGTAGTTATCTTTCAGCCAATGTATAGAGAGACCTCAGCTCAGAAGAAACCAAACCTGACTTCTTCACCTTGGAACCCCAGTCCCCCAGAACCGTAAGAAAATACATTTCTGTTGTATAAGTAACCCTGCCTGTGGTATTTTGTTATGGCGGCCCTTGGTGAACTCAAACATAAGGTCAAAGCCTGAAAAGACCTTCAGAAATTGTTTCAGCAACCTTTCCTTTATAAGACTACAGCACTGGGGTTATAGCTCCAGGGGATGACAGCTCAGGAATATATCTGCTCAGTCACCCTTGCTCTTTGCTGACCCATGTACTATAAGGATGTGCTGCCAACCAAGGTGTTTCCTCTCTGATTCATCTCTGCTCTGCCTTTCTGGACTCCAGTTTTGTTCTCACCAAGTGACTTCTTTAGGCACTGCATAGGGCAGCCAAATATCAGTAGGTATCACAGCAGAGAAGTGAAGTTGCTGAACTTCAGACCCTCTCCCTGAGCTAGCAACCCACTGCCATGTGCTATCCAGGACCAGCACTGGATGGAGATGATCTTGCACTAGCCTAATCCCCAGAGTGTGTGAGACCTCCTGAGATTTTGTTTTAGCCCTGTTGGTGCTGCACACTTCCCAAGCATTTCTTGGCATTACTTCCAAGGATTTATCGTGTGGTTGTGGGCACCCAAGGAGATATTTACAGCAGGATAGAAAAACATGTAAACTTTGAAAATAAGTGCTCCATGAATGGTCTGAGTTCTTCATGAGTTCAGGAGACTGTTTGCTTTGCCTCAGTGGTATAAAAATAACTGCATAGAGAATGAAATGCTCAAAATATACATGAGATTTTACTAATTCCTGAAAGTTGAATCTTCAGATGAAACAATATAAGAAATGGACAATACATACCATCATACTTAATTCAGAAGCTTCAGAGAAAACCTGAGTCGCAGGCCTGGCCCTGCCACTTACCAGCTGTGTAGCACAAAGTGAATTATAGCTTCTCTGAACCTCTTTTTCCTCATGGGTTTGTTTAGAAGATTAGAGATAACCTATATAAAATGACTTACTGTCTGCCAGGGAAATGGCCTGGACTCACTAAATGGTTCTTCACTTATTATCATTGTTTCTTGATTAATGCAAATCTAACCACCATCATCTCAGCAGGCCTTATTTTAGCACTCACATGACAGACTTCAGAAATCAGAATTGACCTTAGCAATGATTTTGTCCAGTCTCCTCATTTTCTAAAGAAAATTAATGCCCAGAGAAATTAAATGACTTGCCCCAGGTTACAGAGCCAGTTGGTGGAAGTGACAGCATCAGCCACAGAACATATGATTTCTTACTCAGGTTCAGAATACTTTTCATTTCAGAGCATTTCATTAATAGCAGTACACATATCTTAATAAACATGTATTTTTAAATGTGTGCTAATTACATGTAGGCAGTCAATGAACTGAAATAGATAGAATAATGATTACATCTAAGTATCAGGGTAGTGCTGTAAATTTACACTTAGGACAACTCTGATGTACAAAGTAATTGAAGGTTTTTGATTGTCTCTCACAAATCTGCTCTTCCCTGCAAGCTCTGACCCTGACAAATAGGAACAGGATTGATGGTGGAGATATTAACTGGCTAATTTATAGTATCTCAGATTCTGGTTAAAAAAATTTTTCTTTTAGGAAAATGCTTTGTCTTACGTATTTCCACCTACAAGTTTCAAAATAGCAGATGTGGAAAGGGAAAGAAAGGACCTCCGACTCTTGCAGAAGTGGTGGAGAAGTGTGGGGTCCTTTGGGAGAACTCTGGGCCCTCTGGATCCTCCCAGATCTTTGCTGTAGGATGGCTGGTTCGTTTCTGAGATTCTTAGGCTATGCTGTGAGGTACAGCATGAATTTGTGTGTTATCATAGTTTCAAGACCACCTTCTGCTAAGTGCCTGACTAGGCTACTTATACTGTGGTTTCTGTACCAGGGCCACCTTGTCTCTTACCAGCATAGCCCTCAGTAGGGCTCCTAGCTCCTTCTGGGCTCAGCAACCTCCATCACTTCTATGAGGGGCACCTCCAAATCCCATCCCTGCCCCCCTACACAGGGCAGCTCTGAGCACTCTCTCCACTTAACGCTGTTGTATCTCCAGAGCTTTTCTGTGCCGTGGCTGACTCTTGTTGCCACAAACTCCCGACAGTGAAGTTGTGTTTTCCTCATTCAGAATGAAAGTAGGAAAAAACCTTTCCCTTCAATTTACTCCACTCTTTGGACCGGGATTTCAGAACTGCAGGCGAAAGCCCCACTCTTGATGTTTATCTCTTTGCTTTTTTCCTCCACCTAAGTGTATTTCTTCCCAGACTTCATGGGACAATAAGAAATTCTCCTTACCTTTCCTCTTCTGTCCACCCCAAATTCCTCTCCAGACGTTATTTCCTGTGCCTTCTCTGCACTTTGGCCATATTAAATACCTGCAATTTGAGTCAGATGGGCTAGCTTCTAAATACTGAAATCTTGGACATCCAGGAACTAGTGCTTAATTAGGACAAATGATATATGGGTTTAATACTTCACAAAATGTTCCTCATTGCAAGATTTACATTTATGTAAACCTCAATCAGGCTATGCCAAAAAACTGCTGGCAACTCTTCAAAGATTTATCCCTTTCACTGAGAATAAAACCACAACCTATAGGGTCTTTCTCTCGCCTTTTCAGCTCACCTCAAATCCTCTCCTCCCAGTTCCTTACACCCTAAACACACATAGTATTCTGTGGAAGCTGATTCCCTCCTTAGGATCGTTTGTTTTACTCATTTTCTTTTTCTGAATCTTTGCATACCTGCTTCTTCTCATGCTGCAGCTCTCAACTTAATAGTTGCCCTTTCCAAAGAGGAATTCTCTAAACTTCTTGAAAGATTTTGAAAATAACTATCCACCTCCACAGCCCTTTGTTTCTAGCACACAGCCTTAGTTGCTTCTCTGATAAGACTGAAAGTGATCTGGTACCATTCTGTTCATTAGTAGGCTTATTCATTGTCTGTTTCCTAACAGTATAGAAAAATGCATGGGACCACAGACTGTGTCCATCTTATTTGGTCAAACTAAATCATGCCTGCACATAGTTGGTGCAGACTAATGGAAGGAAGGAAGGAAGGAATGACTATATATTATTCTACTAGGAGCCATGGTAAAGTTGAAATTTCCTAATATACTTAGATTACTCATACTTTTGAGAAGGCTATTAATTCCACATTAATATAGAATGATGACATGTATGAGAGACTGACATTCTGTCATATTTTTAGGTGATTAATAATAGAGTCTTCACACAGAACTAAACAACACCGAGATGGTATGGGGACAGGACTCAGGTGTCACTTCTGACCAATGGAGACAACCTGGGATGGCACAACCTTGTGAATATTTCTTTGCCGAGGCCACTGGAGTAAGATACTGACACAGGCTACTGAGGCAAGTGGCTACAAAAGAACCAGATCTATCTGAATCCAACCACCTTAAGCCACAAGAAGAAGAAGAAGGAGAAGGAGAAGAGGAGGAGGAAAAGAAAAGAAAAGAAACCCTTTGCCCTGACTTTTCCCTCATAATCTCATTTTAATGCTAAAAATCACACCCAGTGGGAGAAATGTAACATGAAGAAGCCTGGAATAGAACTAAACAGGTGCAAGAAAATCTGCACCTCTATGTTCTCACATGCTATCCTTTTCCCACCTAAACCACTTTAAAACTCTTCCTGAACTCTCCTCAGGGAGCCAGACTGGGGATTCTTCCTTTGTACTATTTTGCTTATGCTCTAACGTAAACCCCAATGAAGCCCATTTGGTCTATTGCTGATTTCTATGGCCCTGAGAGACCAAGGGCCTGTACCAATAACAACATATATCACAAAAGGAAAGAAAGGGGGGAAAAAAAATCCTACAACTTGATTAGATTTTAAACTAGCATTTCATTAATTACCTTATCGATTTTGTGACTAGTTATTTCTCAATACATCTGTTCTTTGTCCCATTTTCTCTTGTATAATCAAACAAATATTATCTCTACTGCATAAACTTTCTGAACATGTTCTTAATAAATTATGGTTAATTAGATATTCTATTTTACATCCATGTAAGACACAGTTTTGAAAATTTTATTAAAAACTAAATTTACACTAAAATGGCATAAAGATTGGTTATTCTATCCAGGGATATTAGGTTTGTAATATAGGATAATTAGTACCAGATGCTGTTGGTACCTGGTAATGGGTCATATCAGAACAGATCTCCCTTCAGGTAAAGCTGATAGAAAAGTAACTGACCAATGGTTGCTTCTTTTCTTTCCTCCCTTCTCTTCTTTTCTTTTTCTTTTAATATAAACATAAAGGACATTATTAAAATATCAATTATATAACTCAACTGGAATATCATAAAGATAAACATACTAGAAGCAAGACTTAATAGAATTTTGTAACAATGCTCATGTTGTGGTTTTCTTTCTTTCTTTTTTTTTTTTTTTTTTTTGCTGTGTTTTCTTTTTTCGGCTGGGGTTGGGTTTGAACATGCCACCTCCGGTATATGGGGCCAGCGCCCTACTCCTTTGAGCCACAGGCACCACCCAGTAATTTTCATTTAATTGTCCCTTATTTACCCTCTTCTTTTCTCCAATAGCTCAATTAAAAGTGATTTTACTGTATGGCAGAAACTATTTCTTGAGTTTTCTTTTCCAATTAACTATTGCTTTGTGTGAATTCTAGATGTATACTTTGAATCTTGAAACAATAGTTTGCATGTGTCAGGATTCATTGGAGGTTAATGATTTTCATCAGTTAGTTGTAATTTAGCTTCCCCTGTGTCGAAGCTTCTGTGGTATATTCTACTGGTGTTTTTCTGTCCTCTCTCCTCTCCACTCTGTCCCCCTAAATTAATCCCAACTTTATCTTTGTTTCTTGCATAACTCAACAGAACTGAAATTTAGAGAGGAAAAAAATAACTATATCAAAGCAGAGATTTGCCCTACACTGTAACAATGTTTATTCCTTAAGGAAAAACACATCATATCTCTGTATTTTCCTTTCAGGCATCTTCTAGCTCTGCATTCACTCCATGACCTTGTTCAAAAAGAGAATATCTGGATGTTCACAATTCAATTTTAAATTTCACTAGCCATTCAAATTTTCTTTTCAATCCATGCTGGATTAAAAAAAAAAAAAATTAGAAAAACCTTTGCTCTTTTTTTACTTCCAAAATATATAAACCTACTTTATGAAGAACACAGCAGGTATTATATTTGGTTTATCCTCTATGGTCAATTTAGCTAGAAGGTGAGTCATATTTCCTGCCCTCAAGGAACATACAAACTATGCTATTCATAGGATCATTCTTTGGGTCTTGATTTTGTCCAAATCTTTTATACTTGAGGTTTTACTAGTTTTCTTCATTTTTTTTTTAATTCCAGCAAAACATTGAAAAATAACTGGAAACTAGGCAACACTTGTAGTAGATTACTTTGACATTTAGAAGATTGCCTTTAAAAATATTAAAATCATTAAATATACTAAAGCTATAGTTTATTATGTGATTTTGTTAGTAAGCTTCTGCATTTTATAGAGTTTGAATGTGGTTGGTGATGTCTTTAAACATATCAAGAACACTTGTAGCCATTTTTGTTCATTAACAGCATCATTGAAACATTGGCTAGTAGGTTAGATTTCACATTGTATTTTCAAGTAGTCTCTATACTTGAGAATAGTAAAAACCTGACCGTGTTTCTTCCTTCTCCCCCTTTTCCTTGCTTCCCTCTCCCCTTATCTTCCTCTTCTCCTTTGCCCTCTTCTTTCTCCTACATGTCTTCTCCTCCTCCTTCTTTCCCTTCAACTGTGCTATCTTCTCTCACCTCCCAGCCCTGCCTTCTTTGTAGCATTTGCAGTGAGGAAGGTAGTGTTTATCGGTCAACCTTGACAATGACCTGCACCACTCTTACTCTTCGACCTTGAGTATGGAATAATAATATCTTTGGAGTTGCTCACTATTGCTTCTCTGCTCTCTATATAGTTTTTTAAACGCATTTCGTTATATTTATGTCCACCAATTTTGGATAGTTTATGAATGTTTTTGGGTGGATCATATAAAATTAGTAAAGCATATTTTATTCAGATACATTATAAAGTTATAAATATTCACTGAAAAGTTGAATTAATACAAAAGTAGATGAATAAATCAAAATTTTTCTGTTATCTCTAATTGTTCTCCCCAAAGGCATAACTAAGAAGTTGCTATGAATATTTCCATAATTTGTGTTTAAATGTACTTAGACACATGGTAAAATATATGCATGATCACATAGCGGTACATTTAAGCAAAAACTGGATTAGAGAATAGCTATTGTTCTGAAACTACATTTTTACAATGAATAAATTTATGTATATTCATATTTTTACTGATTTTAAAATGGAATTATTACAATAAGTCCAATACATAAAATAAGAAATAAAGATAAAACATCTATATTAGTGACATTACATCTTCTTTTCCTTTAATTTTTAAAAGGATAAGCAAAGTAAGAACAAAAGCCTAAGCATGGTTCATATGAAATCATATTAAATTGAATTTTTAAGATTTATTTAAAAGCTTAGCATTCGCCCTTTTCTGCTCTTAGTTTCTTTCTTCTCTTGAGAAAGACGAGGTGGAGGTGGGAAGATGCTGATCTAGTTGGTTTCCAACACCCTGTCCTGGCCTCAGTAAAGGATGTACAGACAACAGTGGTGGTGACAGTAGCAACAATAAAATAAATTGGATTGTGCTTCATTAAAATGTCATTGGGGACGGTGTTACACAAAGTAATAGTGCTATAAATATGACAGAGATTTATTTTTCTTTCACATACAATTCTAAGCTGGTGTGGTGACGCCAATTGTCAAAGTTGTCAGCGACCTAGGCTTTCTGTAGTCTGCTGCTCCGCCATGCTTAACAGACAGCTTCCATCTCATGGTCCAAGACTTCCTGACTCCTGCTGTCACAGCAGGTCACTTTCCAGCCAGCCAGACCAGTAATATGGGAAATGGAAGGCCAGTTTCCTCCCTTTAAAGGCACATCCCGGAAGTTACACACACTTCCTAGGACCTCGTCCATTGACTAGAACTTTTTCACATGCTTATATCTTACTTCAGCCAAAACTGGAGTGTAAAGTATTTCTCTGTGTGACTATGTTATCAGCGAAAATTTCTATCGCATAAAAAAAGGATGGATTTGGAGGACAAAGGATACTATGGACAATCAAAAATGGATACCTTTTAATACTCAAGAAATCTATGATTTTAAAAAGGAAATGTGTGTCTAAGAGATTCTGGGATTAAAAATTAGTTTATCCTTTATACCTTGTCAATTTATTTCCAACATCAATTATAATTTGACTCTTTCTGTCCTTTGCGTATGCCACCACCACCTCCCAATTGGAATAAAGAGTATAATTGTAACACAGGAGAATCGTACCTGTCTTTCTTGCTCTTCTTAGTTAAATCATTTACCTTCCCTTAGCTTCATTTTGTTTGGTTTCCCACATGTTAAATGGTGAGCATAATGCTGGTATTTCTGTAGCTAACGCAAAGAAAACTATTATATAGAACAAAATGAGGACAATTGCAAATATAAAAATTTGATAGGTAAGCCATGCTTGTGTAAGTACTTAAAACTATCAATTATATATTGTCTACTATGGGTCAGGCAGTCCCTTAGATACTTTAAATGCATCTTATTTAATTAATCTTCACAGCAGCCATGTGGAGTATTTTGGTTTTTAGAGTTGAGGAAACTGAGGCTCTATAGCAGTTAAATAATTTATTCACAATGCCTATTCCACCATGCTCATGCTTTGATATTTTAATTTCATAGGGATTTTCGGTCTTTATACTTTTAAGTAAAAAACTAGCATATCCACCTGCCTTGTTTTACTGAACCAACTATGAAATTATATCAGATGCTCCTGAAATGAAAACTAAATCAGGACTGATGATATTAAAATCAAATACTTTGGTTCTTTCTACTGAAGGTCATCCTGATCACCCTGTTTTCCTTCTCATTTAATAATTGACAGATGATGAGGCTTAAACTCTACTGTATTCATCTTTAACATGAATTGTCATCCATCCCAGTCCATACTGATGAACTTAGCACTGAAACCCAAGGATTGAGTGGCATGTTCTTGTTTTGTTTGAGTGAATGTTGGATTGAATTTTCACTTCTGAGGAGCATTACCTGGCAAGCTCGGCAGCGTGCGTTGACGTGTAACCCCAGAGTCACTTTGAGCATGGTTAGTGACAGTGTACCTAGCTGGCGGGAGATACAGGCCTTCAACCTTCGGTACTTCTTCATGAGATTAATTTTATTTAGAACAATAATATAAGATGTATAATATCTTTACAGTTACACTTAAATGTGACTCTGTGACAACTGATGAATGACTACAGTTATTTCATGATTTTATAACATATTTGGTTCTTCACAAACAATAGGTTCTGAAAGGAGAAGAATTCACACTGTATATTATAAAAGTATACATATAAATTCTGTAGAATTGACCTAAAACTTCTATCCAGTTTTACAGGGGGGTGATGTTAACAAAGTTTTGTAATCCGGGCGATTCTTTCATACGTGCTGAGCCACTGCAAGAACAGGTGGTGTTTTTTCTACATCAGTAAATGCAATATGTCTGTTTTTGTTTCTGAAAAGAGAACTGAAGAAGGTAGCCCTTTAGCCTTTGGAGATTCTGTGAGATAATGTACTTTTGAAAATTCTTTTTCTGTCTAAACTATTCATAAACAAATTCATTCTGTTATTTGCAACTAAAACCTAGAAGATATATCCATGCATCCTGGTTAAAAGTTTAAGGGAAAGTGAGATTCATTGGATCATTTGTTCATACTTTCCCTTTATTCATTCTCTCTGCCTTTCTTGAATAAATAACTCATTTATTCATTTCCAATAACATGCATGATATTTTATGTACTTGAGTGGGAGGGCTGAGAAATAAAACAGACAGTAACCCTGTCAGCAAAGAATTTGTGTAAAGTTGACCTAACCATGCTAGAAAACAGGAAGTGGTCAGTGCTATGGAAGGGGAACAGATATGCTCCGTAGGTTCAGAGGAGAGAGAGAGTGGACAGCAGAAGAGAGTCGCCTCTTTCAGAGAAAAGATGGGATACAGAATGAAAATTAAAAGTTAGAAGAAATTTGAACAGAAATATGGAGAAATGAGTATCTTTCAAGTCGGGAAAATATGTGAAATATATGAACAGTAGGCATAATTGGTTTTAATGTATCCTTAATGAACTGATAAACAAGCAAAACAGTAAACGCCAGGTCACCAGAGCTTTCAACTTATCCACAGTCATTTTCGTCTTTGATTTATAGACCAGAACTAGCATCTGAAGAATTCCGAGAAGGGAATACTTTAAGATTATTATTTTAAATTTTATCAATTTTATTGCAATATAATTCACAAACTATATTATTCACCAACTTAAGGTAAAAGTCCAATTGTATCCACAATTGACGTACACTGATCCAACATAACACTGCAACCATAGTGTTTTATATAGTTTTCAGACTATAGGCTTTCCATTTCTTTTGTTAAACTTTATAAATTTTCTATTTTTCAACAGTACTGTAGTTAAATTGCCGTATTAATTTCATTGTTGAATTGCTCATTATAAGTATAAAGAAAAGCAATGGATTTTTATGCATTGATCTTACATCTTGAAACCTAACTGAATTCATTTATTGTTGGGTTTTTTAGTGCTTTTCTTAGGTTTCTATATAAATAAGATCATGTCATCTGCAAAATCAGATAATTTTTATTTATTTATTTTTATTTGAAATTAATATCAGGGGACAGATAATTGGGTTACGTTGTTTGCATTTGTTAGGTGAAGTCCAAGTTGCAGTTGAGCCCTTCACCCAGAAGGTGTGCCCTATAACCTTACGTTGTGCCTATTAAGCACGAGCTTATGATTCCCCTTCCCTCCTCCTTCGTTCTCTCTCTCCTCTCCCCCCTCCAAAGGACATGAAGGACCTCTACAGAGAGAATAATTTATTTATTTGTAATATCAGTGTCTTTTTTATTCTCTTGCCTAATTTCTCTGGCTTATCTTCCAGTGAAATACTGGGTAGGAGTGGGAAAAAGAACATCTTTGGCATGTCTTTCACCTCTATTTATAAGGCTAGTAATTGAGAGATTTCCTTTTATTTCTAGTTTTTGAATGTTTTAGTTTTTATTATGAAGAGATGCCAGAAAGATTATTCTGATGTTTGGGTACAAATGGAAGTGGAAGGGACTGAAAATCTCATACAAAGACCCAAATTAAAGCATAAATAAAGCAGAGCTATAGATGAGAGATATTAAGAAGGTCCTTATAGTGAGTCCTGAGAGCGGAGTTGACGTGGGTGAAATTGTGGAAGGAATCTTCCGAGAGCATGTAGGGATTTAAACATAATAGAACATAACTGGACACTATGTGGGTTAATGGTTAAGAGCAAGAGTTAAAAATCTGTTTGGCTCTTTCATGGCTCTTTCCTTATGTACCTTGGCCAAGCAACTCAGCCTCTTTGTGGTCTCATTTTCTTAGCTCATGATAACCATCATAAAAATTTTCTGTAACTATTAAATGAATTACATTTCAAGCCCTTAAAACAATGCCTGGCTCTGAATAATAATAATGATAATGATAATAACAATAATAATAATGATAATAATTATCTGCCATTATTTTTATTTTGAAAGAGTATAGGTTTACCTAATTTAAAAACAAATGCTAATACATAGTCCTTAAATTGGTATTTTCCAGGCAAAAAGTCAACATAGAATTTTTTTCTACTCACAAAGAAACAGGCAATACATTCATTATATTAGCATAAAATATTGTCATAGATAAGGTAGAGAACACATTTTTTGAAATATATTCACATTTTCCTGGAAATAGTTCCTTATTCAAAACCATAGAAGACACGAACAGACGTCACACAGTACAGAAAGACTGAAAGTCTCTAAAAATAGATATCCAACTAACACACGTAAAATTTGTCTGTATTGAGTAAAAATACATATTTAATCAATCTAATCAAACATAACCATAGCTAAATTGTCTTACATTTGCCTAAGACATGCACATACCTGCCGAACAAAAAGAATAAGAAATCTTGTGTCTAGGAAACCTATTTCAGCTAAGCAGCTTCAAAAATATTTCATTTTTGAACATTATTTATAGAAATACAGAGAAGCACCTAATTAAAACAGAATATGGTGATGCCTTGAGCCACTTTGTTAAAAGAAAAGTGGGAGGGGGCTATATTTGGTCTTATCTCAACCTTTTGTTCATACGGTTGTTTAATAATACACAGTAATCACTTCTTAAACTTTTGGCCAAGATCAAGTGCAGTAATGTGGAGTAGCTTCATAATAAGTATATTTATATATTTCTCTGAAATCATAGTGTACAAATAAACTAAATAAACTTATAATGCAAATAAGAAAAAATGCCTACTGTAAAATAGTATAAAATTCAGTTCATTTATATATAGATTTTACTTTAAATTATATGTATGAATTTCTATAAATTTTTACTAATGCTAAAAGACTAAAAACCTCTTATTTTGTGTGCATTTATAAGAGCATAATTAGTTTTCATCTCAAACTAATAAAGATTAAAGCAATGTTTTCATAAACATTTTCTATCCTACTTTTAGACTCTTTCTTAAATTTTTCAAGTTTCAATCAGATAGAAAAGCTTGAATAAATAAAAATAACATGCTAAATTAATTTTTTATGCATGGCACCTTTTACCTAATGATCTTGCATCTTAGTGGAGTTCATGATATCACATCACAAATGATACTATTCTAGTGTTTCAATTTACAAATTATACTTAATGAAATGTCATAACAGAAATACTGGGAATGAAGAGTGATAATGAAGTGGATGCTGCTACTGGAAATAAAGAGACTAAAAATAATTCAACCCTTCTATAAGCAAATTAGATATAAGATTAAAGAACTTTACACAAAGACTTAAATTACTGGCCCTGTGTTCAGAAAGAAAAGTAACTTATTTATTATGTCATTAAGTTACTTGAGACTCCTAAACTTTGGGAAAGAGAACTATTGTATTCCAAAAATCAAGTAGTCTTAGCTCATTGCAATCATGAAAATAGTCACTTTAGGCAAAATACTCAATGTTCCAATTTCACTTCTCCTTTTCTTCTTCCAAGATGGCATCTGATGTAGGAGGTGGACTTGGTACTTGCAAGAAAACATTTTTGCTGTTATTGTTAATCCCTGCAGTGTTTTCTAACTAGTTTAGGCTTCTCTCCACTAGTATTTGTCAGTGGACTTGCCTGACAAGGGCTCATCTAGTTGTTATTTTTGACTCCTGTGTACTGTGTGATCCGGCCCCTATAGTCTGTCACAGCTTGGTCTATGTCCTTAGATCATCAGGCTGTCAGCACCCACAGGCGACACCTTTCCTCAATCCTGACAAGAGGTCCTGTCCTTAGCTTCCTGAGTGCCCTTAGAAAGTTCTAACCTTCTGTATATTGTCCCCAAGGAGTCTACAAGAACCTGAGTCCCATCCACAGAACACAGGAAAGAAGGACAATTTGAGAC
Source organism: Nycticebus coucang (assembly GCF_027406575.1). NCBI lineage: Eukaryota > Metazoa > Chordata > Mammalia > Primates > Lorisidae > Nycticebus > Nycticebus coucang. The sequence goes on along the minus strand of NC_069787.1, from coordinate 113,936,563 downwards.
AGTTTAACATTAGTCCTTTCTTTCCTCGGCTTCACTGATAAACCAGATTTATGTGCCAGAGAGCTTCCCTCCAAGTTCATGTAGGAGTAGTGCTTGGGAGTAAGAACCGGAGGCAAGTAGCAGCCAACAGTGAAGGAAATTTCCCTAAATCTTGAAACTTACCTTGAGCAGACATATACTTCCCTTTTCTCTCAACTTCTTTTTAATGTATCTTCTTTTTCCTGGGTTAAAATCCAGAAAGAGAAGAAAAAGATTTATCTGTTCCATTCTCTTCCATTCTTGTTTCTCTTGTTCTTCCTTATTTAATGATTTTTCTTTTTTTAGTATAAAAGAAGTACAAAATCTCTTATTCGCTCTATGTTATATCCTCTTACCCCTTCCAACTTTAGGATTAAAATGTAATTATTGACAGAATTTGAGAGTAAGCGATTGGCTTATTGATAAGAGATTACATTTACAAGTATTTCCAAACTATATATTCCAGTTGTATATGCATAATAGGATAACTCTGAAAGGGACTGCGTTGTTCAAAGGACAATATAAATAGTCTTTAGAAATTCTTATGACTTCTAATATGTCTCTCATAGACTCTCGCTATGTTCAGCTTTTGTTTTCCTGTCTTCTGGAACACAATATAACTTAATATTAGATTTGGTGATCTCACTCAACTCTCCTTAGATCAATAATTTGGGATTGATTCTTTACAACACCACTTGGAAACTATCATAACGTGTCTGATTTACTTGGTCTCTTCTTTTCCAGTATTCATACCAAATTACTTTGAGAAACCTTTTGTTATCCATCTGTTAAAGTCCTCATAGGAATTACTACTCAGATTTGTGATTTTACTTATTATCTATGAATTTATTGGCTTTAACTGACTTACCAAGATTTTACCTCCAATCTTTATGTCTCTACACTTAATTGTTTCCTTGACATTTTTACTTGGATCTATCCAAAAAATGTTAAACTGAGTTTCATCATAACTGAAATAATTTTTCCCTCCCTTCTCTGATCTCACTTTAGATCTCTACATCTATTGATGAATAGTTGCACTGTCCTTCTGATTAGGCATACCAGAAACCTTGATATCTCTTTTTCCCTCATTCCCTTCATCTACTTCAATCAATGAATTTTGATTCTTCCTCTTAAATATCTCTTAGCTGTATCCATTTCTCCATTTCTTCAGCCCTCACTATTACACTCCAAGTCATTTCCACGTTCTGCCTGGGTGATTCCAAGGGTGTTTTTGTTTTTGTTTTGTTTTTGAGGGGGTGTTTAGACAGAGTCACACTATGTTGCCCTTGGTAGTGTTCCATGACGTTACAGCTCACAGTAACCTCAAACTCTTGGGCTTAAGAAATTCTCTTGCCTTAGCCTCCCCAGTAGCTGGGACTACAGGCGTCTGCCACAACACCCATCTATTTTTTTGTTGCAGATGTCATCATTGTTTAGCAGGCCCAGGATGGTTTCGAACCAGCTAGCCCCAGTGTATGTGGCCTGTGCCCTAACAGCTGAACCTCCAATAGTGTCTTAATTGTTCTTCCTGCACGTACTTTAACCTGTCACTAATTCATTCTGTATACAACAACTAGAGGCTCTTTAAAAACCTTGCTTTCTATGTGACTCTCCTTCCCTAACACCTGTCTCATTTCACACCCTTACCCTTATTAACTCCCCCACCTAATTTTCAGGGCTTTGGGTCCTGGAATGAGTCCTTTCACTGCTCAATTCTCTCTAACTCATTCTTCAGAGAAGCTCAAATAAAATTTCTTCATGGAAATCTTCCTTGAATCTTTCAGAGAAGATGAAGTCCCCTTACTATAAACTACAACAACTTCTTTTCGCAGCATACAACACAGATTGTAATTTGATTTGACAAATTCTTGCTTTGACACCTGTCCCTTCTATAAGTCTTATGAAAGTAGGAATGATAACTTTTGGGTTTGTATTCTTGTAGTCCTAGTACCTATAGAGGGCCTGGAACAGAGTGAATGATCAATAACTATTTGTCAGGCTCGGCCCCTGTAGCTCAGGGGGTAGGGTGCCAGCCACATACACCGGGGCTGGAGGGTTCAAACCTGGCCCGGGCCTGCTAAACGACAATGACAACTGCAACAAAAAAATAGCTGGGTGCTGTGGCGGGCACCTGTAGTCCCAGATACTTAGGAGGCTGAGGCAAAAGAATTGCTTAAGCCCAAGAGTTTGAGGTTGCTGTGAGCTATGACGCCAATGGCACTCTACCAAGGGCGACATAGTGAAACTCTGTCTCAAAAAAAAAAACAAAAAAACAACTATTTGTCAAATAAATAAATGATAGTGACATAATTTTAAATTGATTAGATATGAAATATAAAGAATACGGAGAAATCAAAGATGACTGTAAGGGATAGAAAGCTTGTATGCAGAATGTTCCTGTCAGGTACTAAATTAAATATTTTACTTTCCCAGTCATAAATATCAAAGAATGAACTTCTTGAAATATTTTTGTGTTCCTCTTCTTTGAATTATTAGTTATCATTATATGAGATATATTGAGATCTACTATGAACTTTAAAACATTTAAAATATTAAACTCTGAAATTAAGCGCTCTTGCCGTGTATAAGTAAACACACACAGACATATATGGGTCTATGAATACTTAATTATCTATAAGTTATTTCAAATATCATGACACAAAAAACATAGGATCAGTTCCAGATTTCATGTAATACCAAAACAAATGAACTAAAATATTTTATATTTTTAATTTTTTTATAAATTGGTGTGTGTCACACTTTATGGGGGCAAGACACGATTGCAAGAGGGACTTTACCTAACAATTGCAATCAGTGTAACCTGGCTTATTGTACCCTCATTGAATCCCCAACAATAAAAAATATATATATATAAATAAATAAGTAAAACTAATTATTAATTACATTAAAACTAATTACATTAAAATTACATTTAATTACATTAAAACTAATTTATTAATGTACATAAATAAATAAGTAAAACTAATTATATTCAGTAATTGAATTGATCTATTACTACTAATTGGTTTAGCCACAACTTCAAAATACTTGAAGTATTATTAAGATTATTATACAAGTTATATAAAATCTCAATTCAAATAGAATTGATTTTTTATGTGTTTTTTTTCCAACATGTATGATAAATTGACATGTTCTACAATGGCAAAACTGGGAAAAGACTGAATGTATAAAAATATATTGTGTAAAGATTTTATTACTATACCATTTTCAATTTCATAAGACTATGTTAGTCTTAATTTTGCCTACAATTAAGTATAATAAATGATTTTAAAGGTTTTCCCAAGGAACTGGAATGGAGAAGCATTTGTGTTTGAATTTATAAAGGACATTAAAATGATAACTTGCCATCAAACAAAATAATTTGGTGGGTATTTTTTTAAGTTTTAAGAAGACAAAGTCATATTATATAGCATAAATTTCAGTTTTATTTATCATTACTTAAAACATATTACTTGAAAACTTTTTATATTTTTGTTAAATTCCATATTCAGGATATTAAAGTCAGCCTAAACCAACTTGGTAGTTTTTAATTATTTTACACATATATGCACACACAAACATGTACATATATATATACAATATACATATATACACCAAAATAAAAAAGATTTTTATGGTGTTAAAATTGACCTGTGTCCCTTTTCATAATTATATTCAGATGAACATTTATTTTTGCACAGTATACCCATTTACATATTTTAAAGGTTTACACATAACTCTTACATAAGTAAGGATATGAAGTTTGCCTTCTTAGAAAGTGTTTTTCCTATTAAAAAAGGAAACAAAAAACAGATGCACCATTGCCTGCCTCACAGTCAGAGCCGATCTGAAATGGCTGCTGCCAGCTCAGGGAAGTCATAAAGAGATCAAATGACTTCTGGGCCAATGGAAAGCCCTCCTGTCTAAATGCTTTTCAGGCCAATTTGAAGAAGTAATTAGACTTACTGGAAGCTTGTGTGAATAATGCTGCAAGTACAATTATAAGCTGCCCAGAAATCTTGTTTTCAATATAAGAACTTGTCATCTGATTATGTTGGGATGTATGTAAAATTCAGGATCTTTTTCAAAAACTGATGAAATGATGATGACATCATAGATATATTAAACATTGGGGCTCATTTTGGGAATTATTGTTATCAGATAAAGCCAGGCATTAGTCAAATGAAATATAATCATGTTGTTCTATATGTCTTTAGCATTTAGCTTTTCTTGTTCTAAATGTGGCAAATGACTGTAAATCTAATAAGTCTGCAGATAATAATTGAAAATGTTTCTAAGACTGAAAAATCGATAAACGCATGGCAATGCCAGGCCATTGCTATGCAATTAGGAGATGTTGTGTGGATGCCTCTGAAGTGCCTATAAATGAATGTGACTTCAGTACGTTGCCAAATGAGTACAATGTCCTACAAATGAACTGAAAACGAAATGCCTGAAATACCGCCTGCAGTATCACTTTGAGGTGACTGCTATGCTGTATCAGCTGAAATGATTTGCTGAAAATATCATGGCACATATATGCACCAAGATATTGTATTTAAGTCTCATTTTATTCAATGAAAAATGAGTTCACCATTCACAGAGTGTGTATTTCACCAATCTTTTTTTATTATTATTATTAAATCATAGCTGTGTACATTAATGCAATCATGGGGCACCATACACTGGTTTTATAGACCGTTTGACACATTTTCATCACACTGGTTAACATAGCCTTCCAATCTTAACATATAGCATTACTGAAGAAGATCGCAAGGATGTTTATTCAGAATATGACTGGCAGCCGGTTTGGTAATATTAAAAACATTTATTATAAAGTTGTAATAATGAAGAGAGCAAAAACAACATGGAATCCACTTTGTAGTCTATTAATTATTGTCACATAGGGAGTATTCGTTTGTGTTGTATTCAGTGCTTACGTATTTTCTAGAGAGTTTTTGTTTTCTTTCTATTTCTAACAGAAATCTTGGTTGTGTTAACTGTGAGCTGGACGCTCCAATAAACATCGGTATTTTTTATTATCCTATTACAAACTCATTTTATTAGTGCTTATCATGTGTTAGGTACTAATGGCTTTCCAAATATTAACTTGTTAATCCTCATAACAATCTTGTAACATCGGTAGTTAGCCCTATTCAGAGTTCAGGAGACTAAGACTTGGAAAGGATAAATAATGAACTTAGGGCACAGGGCTGATGAGTAAAGGATCCCAGTTGGAATCCAGGCAATCTGCTTTAGACACTGAATTTGAATACTCATCTGACAAATATTTTTGAACACACACACCTGTGTGTGTATGTGTACATATGTTTTGATACCCAGTGTTTTGCACCACAGATTTTGGATATAGTGATTCTGGGATAAGGTCTAGGCATCTTCATTTTTAACAAGATTTCGTAAGTAAATTTGATGCTGGTGGCTTGTTGACCATACTTTGAGACAAATCTATTTAAAAAAAAATACAAGTTACAGTCATAATATTGGATTCCTTATTCTTGTTCCACTCCATGTTCATCCACAGTAATTTCTGTAACTAAGTGATGAAAGCTGTATCAGGACACACTGTGTTTCTAAATAGAGCAAAAAAAATGCCCGTATTGCTCATGTTTTCATTTTCAATTATCACTGGGGTCTGACCCTTTATAGATTAAATTCTTTCAGGAATATTGTTCATTAATCTAGAGTAATTAGTGAGATAAATACTGTATCAATTTTGGTTAAGTGAAACAGTCATGAATATCTTTCCCTAACGTGACTGAGATCTGTGCCTTCCCGACTGTTCGCATTCTTATTGGAAAGTTTCTATTTTAACTTCATCCATGAGTATCTACTTTTTGTTTTTCAAGTGAATTCTTTTTGTTTTTCAAATGAATACTCTCTGCTAGCACTACAATAGTTAATTGAGTATTTCCATTTTATAAAATATCTTGGAGTGTAATGACTGCAAGTACTTTGTTGAATATTCATTAACTATCCGTTCCTCACAGGGCGTATAAATCCTCTGAAATGCAATACATATACACTTTAAACTTTGACATAAAATACTCATATTTCTAAGATAAAGGAGTTTTTCTTCTTTAAGCACTCTCTCAAATCATATATAATCAGGAACATTGGCAACATTGCTGCTATGAGAAGGACAGAGAGAACATCAAGAAATCCAAATGAATTCAAGCCCATTAAATGTAATGGTGTGGTAAATCTCAGCGTACCATCTGCTGTAGAACGCTGATCCTCTATTGGAATTCCACATCTTATTTACATAACAGATAAGAATGTGCTAGCAGATTTATATGGTGAATAAATACCCGGAGACAAAACTAAGTTTTTCCTATATTCACATATGGAGATATCTACATCTGTAGAAAATGTAATCTATTTCTGGTTAGCTATTCTACAGTAAAATTTAAAATGCCATTTTATCCAAATGTTATCAGCAATATCGTCGGTGGAAACCAAATAATGAATTAAAGAAACAAAGAATTCATATGTAATGATGTGTGGATGTGAAAATTTACCCAAGAATTCCATTTTATATTGACATGCGTATTTAAAGAATTGGACTGCAAGACCATTGTAGATATCTCATTTTTCTGGGCTTACATTCACTAAATAATTGGAGAGTCACTTTTTCAGAGAGAGGTTTGCCTCATATTTACTCAAAAACACAATAGGAGTTTGGGTAGTGATTTAAAATAAATTATATTTATTGAGCTAATGAATTCCAAATATTTTGAAATCTATAAAATTTAAATGGAACCTTGAAAACTGAAGCAAGTTTGAAAAAAAATAAAATGTGAAATCAATTTTTGAATTGGAACAGTTTCCTGTCCTCACATTGAAATTAATTTCCCTTCACATTTTGCTTTTACCTAAGGATACATATACGTGAATCACAAAGCCTGCGGATGTTTTCATGAAACATATCCAACACATAATTATAAGATCACATTACCTATTTCCACATGCATCTTTTTCAGCCGCTAGTATCATTCAGCAAGGTACTTTGTGAGCTATACACACTTTCATCTGCATTCTTTTAATAATTTTTTCCATTAAAAGAAAAAAGGAAACTGATATTTTTAAGGATTTTATAGAAAAGATTATGAGATACCAAACTTCTTGTGGAGCCTGTTTTGCGACTTTCATTACCAGCAACATTGAATAATTAAGCACTTTTGCATTTACATTCTACAACCAGGATTTAATTAAACACAGTTTCCATCTCTTCAACTGCTCTTACCAAGCCTCCAGAAGTTGAAGAGTGTTGCTGTTGACAATGGCAGTCCACCAAGTGGAAAATTATGCAAAGAAAATTGAGAAAGTAGGAAAAATGCCAGGCCTGGTGCCTTAGGGAAGGTGGAGAATATGAAAGTAAATACAGTACAGAGTATGGTGGTTATTGCCATTGGCAATCTTCTTGATTATGTAATTGACTTTGTAAATTGATATATTACATGTTTATTACTTATTATCGAATCATAGGAATAGGAAACAATTTTGTTCTTGAAAGAATGATGGCCCATTACACAAGTCCCATCAAGAATGAATTTGGCTACATAATTGACCATAGTGGTAAAGTGAGCTAATTTCAACACAGGCTTGTAAAGCAATGTTCATCTGTGATTACAAACAGTAAGAGCCAATTTTTATTATAGTCCCATATTTCACCTCAGACGCAGGCCCATATCTTTTTCATACAATTAAAATTTTGCTAACAGGGACACTTAACTATTTTGCAAGTAGAGTCTGGATCTATATTTTAAAAGTAATGAACCAATGGTGTTATACTGATACAACATTTGTTAAATTTTAAACACTACTTTGAGTTTATAATATATCCCACTTCTAGAAAAACTTTAAGTATTGATCATAAGTCTGTTTTTAATGCGTGCAATAATTATTTATCATCAATTGAGGGCAAACATGCTGTAATCTATCTACAGTGACTTGGATGAAGAGGAGGGAGTCTGTGCCCCCAACACGACTCCCAAATAAAATGTTTAATGGATGAACACATGTAGTGGTTTGAAAGATGACTCCTCCGGACATTAAAGAACAGTTCCTCCTTGGAACCTGTGAACATGACAGTTTTAGCAAAAGGATCTTTGCTGATAAAATATTTTAAGATAAAATCATTAGGTATTAGGGTGGTCCCTAAGTCCAGTGAGGTGCCCTTATAAGACATGAGAGACAAAAGGGGGAAAGTCAGGGAAAGATGAAAGCAAAGATTAGAATGATGTAGTTCTAAGCCAGGAAATGCTTAGAGCCATCACAAACTCAAAAAGGCAAGGAAGTATTCTCATTGAAGTGTTCAGAGGGAGCATGGCTCTGTCAATGCTTTGCTTTCACATTTCTGTTCCCCAGAAACATGAAAAAATAAATATCTTATATTGGAAGGCAAAGGAATGGGGTATTTGGTTTTGGCCATCCTAGAAAACTAATACTGATTTTGTTGCTGGGAAGGAGTTATACCGCTGTAACCAATTTCTAAAAATATGGAAGTTGATTTGGAATTGGATATTGGGTAAAGGTTAGAAGAATTTTGAGGTATATGATGGGAAAAAGTTAGATCACCTTCAAAAGACTATTGGTAGAAATTTGAATTTTAAAAATGTTGCTGGAAAGGCTTTAGAAGGGACTACAAAACACATTTGGAAACTACAGGAAAGATGATCCTTGCTATATAGTAAAAGAAAACTTAGATCAATTTCTCTCTGCTGTTTTGTGGAAAGCAGAATTTTTTATGCAATAGACTTGAATATTTGGTGGAGAAGATTCCAAGCAGTGCTGAAGATGACCTTGTCAAAGGCCTTGAAATCTAGAGGAATTTTCCTTGCTAGACTTCATTTTTTTTTTTTTTTTTTGATCAGGTAACCCCTTTATTCTTTTTAAGTTTTCCTTTTTGGAATGGGAAATTCTATCCTGTTTGTCTTGCCATGACAATTTGGAAGCAGATAATTTGTGATTTAGTTTTATAGATTCACAAATGGGGCATAAATTTGCCCCAGAATAGATCATACCCAAAGTCTTGCCCACACCTGATTTATATGACTTTAGAATATAACATTTAGGAGTTTTAGAACTGCTGATATTTAGATGAGATTTTGGACTTAGAGTTGTAATCTGAAATATTTAGGCAGGTTGGAATTGGGTGAATATATTCTGCACATGGGATAGATGTGAATTTGGGGGGCCAGAGAGCAGATAAAGGTAGTTTAATAGTTGCATCCTTGCCTCAGTACTGAAATTGCTCTGAATGATGTCATTAAAGAATGCTATGACACCAAATCCAAGGAACATTTTTTTTTTTTTAAACTTTCTCAAGTTCTCAGGAGAGGTAGACTTAACTGACGACTCCCTTCACCTATTCAATAAATTTATACTATACTTAAGCATATTTTTCTGAAGAATGGAGTTGGGGAAAAATTCATGAAAGAGAAAATACACTTTTATTCATGACACTTGATTCTCCTAGTCTGCGCAAAGCTCTTCATTTCATGTCAATTTATTTTCATCTACATGCTTGAGCCCATTGCCCAAACAGGAATCTACTTTAATGAATCTTTTGTATGCTCTTAGATGTGTTCGCAATTTTGGAAAATGCATGGCATTCTTGTGTATGCCACTTAAATAAAAATATATTGCATTTTGCTATAGACTTATTCTATACCATTCATTTTGTTTATTATTCCCTACCCAACAATTGGTTTTAAGATCTGTCCATGATGTTTCTAATCTGTCTTTCAAATTCCTTTTCCTCTCAAAGAATTTAGCCATCCATTTTCATGTATTCATTTATTTTTTTTTGCAATGATCACCTATTTCACCTCCAAATTTTACTGTGAAAAATATTGCTGTGATAAACTCTTTCATCTCACACCGTAAACAGGTGTCCCTGGAACATATATCCAAGATTGGGTTGCCTGGAACTAAGGTAAATGACGAGATTTTGACTGAGCATGCAGTGAATCTGTAAACACATTTGGGAAGTATTTAAATCTTAAAACTATTAAGGTTCTAATTTATAGATACGTTATGTCTCTCCTATTTAATTCTTCTTCGATTTATATCAATAATCACTGTAGTTTTTGTAAGAAGACTCGTAAATCTTTATTAAATTTATAGCTAGGTATTAGATGATTTGTATCCTAGTGTAAGTGCTATGTTTTTTCTTATTTATTTATTGGTTTGTTTGTTTATTGTTACAGAGAAATAGGGGATGTTTTCTCCTGTTCCCATTTTACTCTAAGTCTTTTGAAAGAAGTGACAACCCTTTCCTTGTTGTATTTATAAGAGTGAACAGGATGTGTGTGCTAAATAAAATTTTGTTAAATAAATGAGTGAAAATTTTGTGGAGGCATATATACATATGTCCTCATAAAGCTCACTCTGAGCTTTGTTGATGCTCCCTTTGTAAGTTTTAATCTCTAAGTTTTCAGTAACAACCTCCTCTCATCATGAAAAGTATATGAGATGGTCCAAATGTGTAATGCTAAATTATTTCACCATCAATCATCAAGAATTATCTCCGGTACTAAACATATATACAAAAAAATGTCATGAACAGAAAGTGCATAAAAATCACAACCTCATCCACTAGCTGATAAATTCTGTCAAACTGGTATCTCAGAACAGTTTTAGAGATTGTCCAACAGCCAAAATTACAAATAAGGCCGTAATGCTCTAAATTTAATTCTCTCAACAAGGCGCAATTTTTTTTCAATCAAAAGAAATGTACTGTTATAGTTTACACCTGTGAGAAAGCCCAGGAAAAGAATTCTCAATTCCCTTTATTCAAAATTCACCCGAAGTTCCAGTTGTGTCTATGAACACTTCGTACAAACCACAGAACAGAAAATGCAAACACGTTTGTTACAGGCATTAAAGTGAGGCAGTTTTCATGTAATTATTCATATCAAATATTTGGCCTCAGTCCTTGGGGTGAAGCATCTGCCAACTATCAAATGTGAGGCTAGATGGGGTTGGAGAAGAGCAGAGGAGGAGGGACCCCTTTTGTTTACGTTGTCACATTTCGGCACCCCCTATGCACTGTTATCGTGAGCCATCAGTGACTTCGGTCTCAAATTCAGTCCATTCCTACCATTTGGATGGTTCACACATGTCTGCTTGAGACAGTCAGCGAATAGTTGTTGTTGCTTGATTAAATAGGTAAATCATTTTTTGTCTCATTTCTACTATTCTTGATTTCGACGTCAAATTTGAAAGTAGGAGCCACTTGCTTTTCTTTTGGATACCATGGATTACAAAATACCTTTTGGCATTTCACTGAACAGTTTTCTCATAAAAGAAGATCTTACCTGTTTCTTATTAGCATAATTTTATTTGACTTTAAATTTTGAAGTATATTATTGTTTATGGTTTTGAATACTGTATTTTCTTTAAAAATTCCTATAATGAAAAAGTTTTATCCTATCAAGACTTCATTTCATTAACAAATGTGCTGGATATACAATGACCATTTCTAACAATCAAATGTGTCGATCATTAATCTTTTCCAAGATTTAAAGATTTTATAAAATGATACTTTTAAAAGATACATTAAACTATAGATCTAAATCTTAAATAGGTGTCTTAAAAATGTGTACTCATTATCAAAATTGTGATCAAAAATAGTAAGTAGGCTCTTCTCACCATGTTTCATAGTATGATACCGTGTAAGCCAAAGGGATTATTTCTCTTTTAATAAAAGCTTCACCGGTGGAGATACTGAAATCCTCCATCAAAGTATTCAGTATCAAATTTTGTCTTTATAATGCACATGTAAAAGACCTAAAACCAGTTATTTTGATTGAACAAAATTTAGAAAGGGAAAATGGATTTGCTATTTGGGATGGTTCATAACTTTTCAAATGCATGAAAATATAGTGAGACCCAAGATAGCACATCACTAATTTATTAAAAGTCCAGCAGAAACTTTTTGAGAGATTGGTTATTGGCATTTGATCCTCTAAAACATTTACTCCTAGAAACATTTTGTTGTGTGACGTAGGCAGATGTACCAAAATACTTTTATGTAAAATAATCTTCATCTAAAAAATGACTTCCTCAAGATAAAACTCATAAACACTATAGAAGATCTCAAACAATAAATAGAGCCATGTATTACTGTTTGTTGTATACTTACATTATGTATTTCATATTTGTTGAAGGCAAAAAGTTAATTCACAGGGTACTCTCCCACTATATTGCAAAACAGCATTTACTTTGCTATATTTTGTGTATTAACATAATACACATTCAAAAATAATGTTTATGACTTTACATTATGAAAAACCCACAAAGTTGTATTTATTTTAGATGTAAGAAGGCATCGTTTTAAAAGAAGATATCACTGACTCTATCCTAGAGAGCATTTCTGATTTTTCTATTAGAGGATGAAGTAGAGGAGAAAAGCAACATGTCAATTAATTCAAGTTCCTGGACAAAGTGCCTAAAATAGATAACTCTGGTATCATAGGATTTAAAAAAATGGGAGGGAAGTGTTGGAAAAGGTGGATAAAGCAAGGTAAGCATTCATTATTCTGCATTTAGAATAGTTACGACAAGAGTCTGTAGAGAATCAGTTCAATGGTTGGCAGAACATAGATAAGTCCAAGAACCAGAAATAGTCAAAAAGGAAGTCAACAAACAGAGACTCACAGAAGCAGGTCAACAATGTGACAGGATGCAGCGAGGAGGCTCAGACAGGTTCCTCACTACTCCTGGCCCTGATAGTCTGGACATAATTTCTGATAGGTATTTTTGTTTATTAAAAAAGTCATAGCCATGTTTTATTGTTTCTAAAGTGGCATGCTGAATCAAGAAATTAGATAATATTTTGAACATTCTCTTTTTTTCTACATATATGGCTTTTAGACATCCACATAGAAAGATGGAAGGAAGGTAATGTCCACCCAGCCAGCCATATATATATCTACTTTCACATCTCATGGAAAGATGGTAATATGTGACCACTATTTCACACTCATGTTCAAGATCAAATGTTATATTTCATCCTTTTAAACATTTCTCTATCTACATTTCTTCCAGCCTTTATCAATAATAGAGGTTGTGAATATTTGCTCAGATTAAGACTGGATACCACTATAATCTATACACTCTATATTAGATAGACTTTCTATGTAATACAATGTGTTTTGTCAGTCATTCGTTTAATTTTTCTCTGGGCTTAGAAGTGATAAAGTTCAAAGTCATGTGCTTATACCTTTGAACTTAAGATAGCTGTATAAATAATATCTCTTATATGATTTTTTTTCCTGTTTGCAAACAAATGCTGGTAATTCAAACAAAACCTCAATACTCTTGAATTTTGCATAAATCATTTACACTTCAAGAGTGTCAAAATCAGTAATAGATCAGACATTTCAGAGATAGAAAGACTGGCAGCAGCAGTTTAGAAAAAGGAGCATCTAAGATTTGGGGATTCCACAATATGTTGGATCACAAGAAGAAAATCAAGAAGGAAAAATAATAAAGGTACCAGATAAAGAGAAGTTTTTGTTGTGGTGGTATTGTTTGAAATTTCTATACTTATTTCTTCCTCCACATTTTCGGGGGAGATTCCTGCCTTTCAACCTAAACATGTAAATGTCTCATCTATCTGAGAAATATTCAGAGTCTTTCTAGGGAATCTGTTTTAGTATTTTTCAAGTCTCACCAGCTAAACAAGTTTTTGACGATTGAACTTGCTTTTTGTGACATAGCGTGATTTGATTATGGTTGGTTGTCAGTGGATATGTAAAAATTCTAGAGATGTCCCCATAAATGATTCTCCATATTTCCTGCTGATCAATTTCCAGGGATGTGGAATTGATAAAAGGCACTTTCTTCTCTGAGTGTCTGTGATATAATGATTCTACCATCACTGGTATAACAAGGGCTTTTCATGACAGTGTAAACTTGAGACTCCTTCTGAAGAGAGCCATCCAATATGGTGCTATTTAGCCATTTTGTATTCATGAAAACTACTGTATAAAGGGAACGGATATTTTCTTTAAAACATGCAACGCGAGTTTCTTTGGCCATGAATACACTTAACCAGTCCCCCTAGTTAACCTAATATACATGTAACATTGAATATTTTTCTGGTGATTAACAGAAAGGAGGCTGACATTTGTATTAATTTGGAGAATTAGTTAACCTGTACCTTGCAATATTCTTACAAAAATGAAAAAATAACCCATGAAACTCACAAAGCGGTGTTTTCACAATAAGCATTTAATAAGCCGTAGCTGTTTCCGTTTTACTCTGAATAGTGTCTTTAGTCAGTACTATCTTTCTTTTCCAGTTTATGTTTCTTGGTTTGTACCTATTTTCTGGAACAATCTCACGCACAAAATACTTTTTAAATCTATTTTTCAGTTTCGTTTTTTTTTTTTGGTTCAATCAAAAAAGAACTTAAGTGCCTATGTTTACGGTTAATTATGGAGGGAGATAAAATATACCTTCATTCAACAGACTCTAATTGAAATACAAAGCATTTTAAAAATAAATAAAATTTTCATAAAGTTCACAGAAGACAAAAATGTGAAAATTTCCAAGAAGGTACTGGTAGCAAGAATAACAAGCAAAGACTTGGACTAGCAAATATTCAAACATAGTAAAAAGCTAATATAGTCATGCTATTACAGGTCTGACATAGAAATAAACACATTTATCAATAATTAATTGAAAATAATTCAATCTAGAAATAAATTAAAGTTATATAGAAATTAATAAAATACATGGATTTGAATCTATTATTTAATAAATTGTACTAAACACCATTTACATTGACAAAATATTAGATCAGATCTTACTATACATTATATATGTTTAGAAATAATTTCTTGATGAATAAAAGATGTGTAAAAAAGACTAGAAAAAATAGAAAAATTAAATTACAAAGAGATATATTAGTGCACATTAAGAACAGAGAAACCATAAAGAGAAACATAAATATTTAATTACGTAAATGTGTAAAACCTTATTTGGCGAGGCGGCGCCTGTGGCTCAGAGGAGGAGGCGCCAGCCCCATACGCCAGAGGTGGCGGGTTCAAACCCAGCCCCAGCCAAAAACTACAAAAAAAAAAAACTTATTTGGCAAAAAATAAAAGACATGATAGATCAGGACACAATGATGGCAAACAAGTATTAAGTAATGACTAAACCCTCTAATGTACATAGTGTTCCTAGTATTAGCAAGATCTGATCTAATATTTTGTCAACTATATTGAAAATAAAGTTGTAGATTATTTTTAGTTCTCAGGAAAATGAAATTAAAATAATAGATACCAAACTCACTGGTGGGTAAAAATAAAAAATAACAGTAGCTTCTATTGGTGAAGTTGTTGGTACTGTGAGGACTGTGAATTGCTACAAGTTTTCTGGAAAAGCGACTTGGTGTTTTAATTTTACTTTAATACAGCTTTTAAATAATTTAAATAAGTAGTACTTAAAATACTTAGATCATTTGGCTCAGTTTTCCCATTTCTTAGCATTTACCGGTAGTAAAAAAATTATCAGGATTAAAAGAAATGTCCAGAATATGTATCAGAGTGTTGTTAATAACAAAGCATTGAAACAACCTGAATTTTTCTCAAAATTATAATGATTTACATTCATTGACACTTTAGTATACATGTAACATTGATTATTTTTCTGGCGATTAACAGAAAGGAGGCTGACATTTGTATTAATTTGGAGAATATTTGAAGTTTATTTTGTTAAATCCCAAAAGCAAGTTATAGAAAATATACATATTGTATATGTGCAAATGTGTGTGTGTAGCAATTTCTTTCAAAAATGTTTGCAAATGTGATGTATGAAATAATGGCTGAACATTTGCAAGTCAAGCTGTTATCAGTGCTTATGTTTGAGAATGGAAGAAGAAAAGAAAAGAATTAATTTTATTTTAGATACATGAATTTAACATTGTAAATGTTAAAACAATCAATTTTTTGTAACCTAGATTATTGAAAAAACAACTAGTATTTCCAGTTTTTAATTTTATAGTCAAAACTAATTTGGTTAACACATTTGTAACAATGCTATGCGTTATATTATATTAAGTATTAATATTTACAATTATCCTATTAAAATTTAGGGCAAGAAAGGTTAAATGACTGAATCAATGGCACATAGCAGAAAATACTAGTGATGAGATTCAAAACCAAGTGTGTTTTTAGTTTCAAAAATACTTCATGGTTGATCCTATTATTTCTTGATTCTGTGTATAGTGAATTTTTCAGGTTGGCACAATTGTATAATTTAAATTGGATATACATTGATCTACTTCTTGTTTAGTGGATGCATGGACCGAGGGTAAAAGTCTTAGATAACTCAGAAAATCACAAAACAGAGAAGAATCATATTGGTGTCACCATTTTTTTTTTTTTCTTTTTCAGTCAAGAAAACCTGGGACCAGGACAGGGACACTTTTTTAAGATAGAATAATGGTTAAAAGGAAGTGCTTTGTAGGCAAGTAGACCTAACATCAATTCCCAACAGTCTTTTATTAACAAAGTGGCATTCACTCTGCAATATCTCTAAATCATTATCACCGGTTTGAACCAAAACACTTAAGATTTATCTTCAATTTCTCCCTTCTTAAACTCTACATCAAATCCACAATTAAATCCTGGTAAGTACAGTGACAGAGTATATTTTCAGTCAGTCTGCCCTCCATTTCCATTTTATATCCAACCACAGCTAGATTTTTTGCTTCATCTATTGCAATAGTTTTCCAAAAGTTTAACCTCTTTTCGCCCATGCCTTTCTCAAATTCATTCTCTATAATATACTATATTTTAAAAATATATATTACATCAAGTCACTCTTCTGCTTGAAAGACTTCCATGGATGATTTTTTTTTTGGTGGGGGGACTACATGCTTTACCATGAGCTACAAGGCTCTCATAATCTGCCTTCTGTTAATGTTCCGGTTTCCATCAGAAACCCATTTTCTATTCCAGGATCAATAGAGTTCAAGTTTATCAAGTTCTGTGTTAAGAATGTTTCCCCCTTGCTTTTCCCCACTCCTGGAAGTTGTTTTTCTGTAGTCTTCTCATAGCTTGTACTACTTCAGATATTGAATTTAACTTTATTTCCTTGTAGTTCTGGAGGTCAGGAGTCTTAAAAGCGTTCATTAGACTAACAGAGAGGTATTAACAAGGCTGCATGTCTTCTGGAGGCCCTCGCAGAGAACCCATTCCCTTACCTTTTCCAGTTTCTGGAAGCTGTGTGCACTCTGGTCCTGACCCCTTAGTCCACTTTCAAAGCTAGCACTTTAGTTTCTTCTAATATCTTTCTAACTTTAATCTTCCTGCCTTTCTCTTACCAGAATTTGTGGGATTACACTGGACCCATCTGGATAATCCAGCATAATCTCAGGACTCCAAATTCTTAATTTAAGACCCGCAAAGTCTCTTTTCCAATTTAAGGTAGAATTTTCACAGATTCTGGAGCTTAGAATCTGGCCACTTCTGGGGTCTATTACTCTGCTTAGCACAACCTTGATCCCTGACATTATTTTCTTCTATAATCTTATGCTAAAACCATCTGATTTTTTAAAGTTTCTTGTATTGAATCATGTCTGCTAGTAGTTGTTTTTTCCTTTAAGTTTTTGAATGTACTTTAAAGAACTGTTTTAACGTGTTTTTTTTTTCTCTTAATTCTATTATTTGGACCATGATGTCTTTTATCATTGACTGTTTATTTCTCTTGCCTATGAAACACATTCTCCTGGTCCTTTATAAATGTAATAAAATTCTTGTACACTTCAGTTACATGTTTAGAGACCGGATTCTTTTATCTTTCTCTAAAGAATGTTGGCATTTGTTCTTGAGAAATTACTGGCTAGTCACACTGATCTTGTGGAACCTTCGTCTTACACTTTAACTTGAGACTATTTGGGTTTTATACTATTCTTATGATGAATCCCTTATTCCTGGCATATCGATTTTCTTCCTAAAGTGCAGCCTTTCTGAAATTTCAATAGAAAACCTGAGGCTTTTATGTAACCTCTCTAACTTGATGGGACTCAAACTCCAACCCTTTTCTCCCCTGCAGTGGGAAACAGCTGAAACATCTACTTAACTTGTTCTGACTTCCATTCCCTTTCTGCTTGGTTTTTCTGAGTACTCTCTGAACATGACAGCCACAATATATGAAGTGCAGCTGCCTGGCTGTCATCCTGTGATATGCCCAACCTTATCAGTTGGAGAGGTGACATAGAGGAGAACCACTACCCTGGACCAACAGCTCTGACTGAGTTTCCAATCTGAGAATGAGCACCAATTTGACAGCTATGTAACTGATGCCATTTTAGAAGTAGATCTTTCAGTCCCACGAAAGCTATCCCAGATAACACTGCATCAACTGAGCCTTGCCCAGTTTGTAGAATTTTTGTTTTACCTAAGTATTCTCATTTTTTAAAAAAATTAATACATTGACATATGTTCACATATATGTTCACAGTTTTAACAAATTGGAAACTAAACCAATAAATAAAAAATGAAATTACTCTTTGCTGGTTACATACAACTAATCTTCCCTAATTAATTCCCAGTAGTACATGGATTGCTGTGTATCCCATAAATTGATTGTATATACACATGTATATGCACACACACATTTAAACAGATACACTCACTTATAATATGAGTCAAGTTATATAAGAAACATTTTTTGTCTTCCCTAAGGTATACTTCCTAATTTCTACACCTGTCAATATAAAATCATTTACCTTGATTGTTACATTGTTTTAGGTTATACTTTATATCATATATGTGCCAGATTAAAGAATGTACACATGGTGGTCATTTGGTCTGTTTTTAACTCCAGGGGTCATCAATACTACTCTAATAACTTTCTTGTACAGATGCGTCCACGCACACACTTGCAGATGTTTCTGTATGTTATATATCTACAAGTAGAACTCTTGAGTTAGGAAGTTTTCAGCTTTTAGACTTTAATGAGACACTATAAGCTGATCTTCATAAAGGCAATCACATATAAGGGTCTTTTGTATACCAAATCCTTACCAACCCTAGATATTGCAAATATTAAATTAAGTGTATTTTTTGCCAATATTATGGGCCAAAATGACATCTCACTGTCTTTTCAGTTTTCATATATCTGACATTTAGCCAATTGTGAATAGTTTTGTATTTCATTGCAATAGGTATCTTTTCTCCTACGTTTTGATCATACTTAAATTTTCTCAATTTTTAAATTATTTTAAATTTTCTATTAATTTTAATGAAATATTTTAGTTAAAAATAAAATTCAACTATAAATTTAGAAAATTTCAAAAAATATCAAGAAAAAGTTTAGAAAAATTATGTATGGTAACTCTTTGCTCATATGTTTCAACTATTTTCTCTAATTGGTTGCTGTTTTGTTGATGGTTTTTTTTATCATACAGAATGTTTGATTTACATTCTTTGATCTACATTGATCTACTTGATAGTTGAGTAGATACAGATCCAGAGAGAGCAAGAGATAGTATATCAATATGATGTATAGATGATATAGGGAGAGATGTAGATAGATAATGGAAGGAAACTGGAGCTCAAAATAATTTTCTTTCAGAACTTTGAAGATATTGTTTCTTTGCTTTCTCAATTCAGTTTTACTGAGTGAAAATCTGATCTCACTTTGATTCTTACTTCTTCTAGATAACCCAAAGGGGTGTGTGTGTGTGTGTGTGTGTGTGTGTGTGTGTGTGTGTGTTTGCTCATTCTCTGGAGACTTTTTTTTATACTTGTGTTGTATCTTCTTTGTTTTAAAATTGTATTACATTGTCTACTTGTCTCTTTTTCTTAAAATAGTGGTGGGCATTTTATTCAAAGATATGTGGTGTGTCTGTCTCCATCTCCGAAGCATTTTCTCCTCCCATCTGCTGTATTCTTGCCTTTTGAATTGCACATTTAGTGGAAATGGGACTCATAACCCTACCACTCACGTCTTCATTCATCTCTTTGTGCTTTTGTACTGCGTGTGGAGAAAAATCTATTCTATCAAGATTCTAATCTCAGCACGGTGGTTCATGCCTGTAATCCTAATGTCTTGGAAGGCCTAGGTGAGAGGAACACTGGAAGACAGGCGTTTGAGACTAGCTTGAGCAATAATTAGATCCCATTATTATTATGTACAAAAAAATACAAAAATGAGCTGGATACAGTAATGCACACCTGTAGTCCCAGCCACTCAGAAGTTGAGGCAAGAGGATCTCTTGAGCCATGGAGTTTTAAGTTGCAGGGATCTACAATGACACCATAGTCTTCTAGCTTGGGCAACAGAGTAAGACCCGTCTCAAAAACAAACAAACAAAAAAAAAAAGTCAAGATGCCAATTCTTTAAAAATTGTTCATTATGAAAATGTGAACTAAGAAAAATTTGGTAACTTTTCTAACCACCCTGAGTAATTTATAATAATTCTCTTTTTTGACAGTCTATGTGCTTTAAAATGTTGACACAAGTCTGAAGAACTACTGAATTGCAACTGAAAATTTTTCACCAAATTACTTCATCAAAAAATATTGTTTTGAGTGAGTCAATATATATTTTACTCTATGAACATTAGCCATAATGGTAATTTCTAGGAAATTTAGGTATCAGATAGCAAATAGATAGCCATTACTTATGGATAGCAAATAGATGGAAATGGGTGTATAGGAAAATCTAAACAGAACAAACTATCAATAAAGACATATTGTAATTATTTGCATTAGAAGACGGTTTTTAACCAAGTTGTGGTTATTTTTCTAGCTGTAAGATTTGCATCAGTTATTGGACATTTTACTGTTTGCATTTTCAGATTTAAAATACAGATGTAATCTCTTCTAAAAGCCCAGCCTTGTTTCCTCACTAGATAATACAACACAAGTCAAATTCTACTACAGCGTAAGATCATGTGTGTGCAAGGTACTATTATTTGATTCTTTCTCATTAAACTTAAATCTCTTTGTAGCTAAAAATAATATGTATCTAACATCTATGTTAGATATGTCTATGTTACAAACATTTTTCTCTATTTGATGCTTTTGCAGAGGTTGAGCCCTGTGCTTAGAGTTCTCACACCCTTCCACTCCCAGCTGACCGCTATTCTCAAGATGCATTTAAAGATGTGTGACTTGGGGAATTATTCCTCTGCTGCCCACTGTCCCTGACTGAGCAACCTGCAGAAGAGATTGTGTGTCCCCTTCTATGTGCTCTACGCAGACAGAGCACCACTCTGTAGCTTCATTTGCTACTGTTTTGTACTACGATAAGTCTCCGCGTGAAGGCACAGAGAGACTAAGCACACTCCCTAAGGTCACATGGGTAATTGGTGCGAGGGCCAATGTTCAAACCTGGAAATTTCAGCTCCAGAGCATGGGCACTTAATACTATGCTTAAGTACCAGCTTAAAAACCTACTCTGAATGCTCAAATAGACATCATATCTGCAAAGTGATCTTTCTGCGCATTTAACATTTCATATAAAAAGCACTGTTAACAAAAGTAAACTGGACCAATCACATCATTTCTTCAAACTTATGTAGTGATTTTCCTGTGACATTTATGGACTAGTGAACAGGTGTTTTTAATAATTTTTACCACTAAATTTAAGAAAGCATTTGTAACGTGCTGCTCATTGAGAATAAATTTTACCATGTTACTATTTTTAAAACTAAGGTAACTAATCAAACAGTTACATTCAGATACATAGCATTTCAATACAAAGAAGCCCACTTTATGCACTTGCCAATGCTTTTAGGGAAAAATTGTTTTTTTTTTTAAATGTGTAGCTATAATTCATCAAACTGAGACTAAGGATAGAGATCCATCAATTTTGTGATCCATTGGAAGAAATGCTTTTGTTTTTGATCCTGCATTTAAATGCACAATATCTAAATTGAAACATGTTGATTGAGCATATTTTCCTTTGCAAACTCAACATATGTAAGTGTGTGATATTTATTTTTACATGTATTTTCAACAATATTTTGTTTGGGAATGGCACACGATAAAATGTGTAAATGTTCTTTTAGTCTGACAAAAATTCAGTAGGAAAAAACTTTTTAAAATTCTGCCAAACACCAATTTAAATCAATATTTGTGCATCAGAAATAAACCCATTAACCCAATAAAACAAACTTGCAAAAATCACAGCGTAAAAAACACACACACAGGATGTTAAACGTATCCTTTCTGCACACTGAGGCTGTCATTCCAGCTGTCCTAACTCCCTGTGCATGGAAGTAATAATCCTACATATCCCTAGGTTTATTTCACTTCCTTTTTTCTCTTCTTAAGCGCTGTCGTAAAAATAAATGAATATTGTTCCACTGTGCATGCTTTTACACTTCTCATGATGAGAATGGATTCATGATAACCCATTTATTTTCTTTTCTTGTAACAATCTTTGCAGCAGGAATGAGATGCCTGAATTTTAATGCCTAATATGATCTTGAGAAGACTATAAACTTTTAATAGACTTCAAACATAAAGTGAAGGCAAAGATAAATAGCAAGAAGTCTGGGGTTTGATCCCAGGAAATCCTGATTAATAGCCTTCAGATTGTGTTAGACCACCCTGAATATTTTCTGAAAACGATTGGTTCATTTTATTGTCAAATAAATTGTCATTGGAGTTAACAACTTCTAACCAAATAAAAACCTAAATAAAGGGGCGAGGACCACAAGAACATGTATGTCATTATACGAGATAGCATCTAAGACATATTTTATTTATTCTCTGTGCTATTTATTCCTGCTTATTGTATTTGATAAACGGAAGAGAGTTAAGACAACAAAGGTTTTCTCTCAAACTGGCCCTCTCTGCAAATCTTTCTTGGGTAACCATAAATTAACATAAGCTCAGAGGTAGTCAACATTGTTCTTAATATCTTCAGAGCACAGTATTGACTATTTTCAGAGGTCCGCAAGCACAGAATTTAAGGCCTCCTTGGAAGGAAGGAAAAAAAAATTTCTCCTATCCCATGACTTTCAGCAATGTTTATTGTGCAGTTTCAAATATTTGTTCTGTTTACATTTTTAAAATAAAACTAAATAGGAAGATGTTTATAGCTCTTTAAATAAATTAGCCATCAAATTCTAGTATGTAACAAGAACAGAAGTACTCTTTATAATTAGAAAAAAAGGATTGAGACATTAATGATGTGCAAAAAGTTCAAATCACATACAGTGTATGTGTTCATTTTCCTTTACTGACTTCTTTTTAAAATTAAAAATGAAAAATTTTATTACATAAAAGCAAAGCAGCTATATAATCTCTTCGCATTACAGAATACTATACATGATTCTTCCAAAATTGCATCTCCTTTTAACTGAAGGCAAAAAGAAAGAAAAGTTTAAAAAAATCAGTTGGTATTGCTACAATACACACAACCCCCTGAGCCCTGCCTTTTAAATCAGCATTCTGCTGTTAAATAATAAAAGAAAAGTCTCATTATTTTCCCAGCTTCACTTTGCTTAAAGTGATTGATGTAGAATTTTACTGCCATCCAATGGCAGCCACCTAATATAGCGCAAGTAAATGTCTAAAGCTTTTTGATCAAATTGCAGTCTAGGGAATTTAACTTATGTAGTACACTCAGAACTTACATCAATACATCTCTGTTTGTTACACAGTGAGAAAGAAATATGACTACAGTTTCAATTTATTGTGTGTTCTCCAAATTCAATTTAACAGTGAATTACTAATATTGCTGAACATAATTACCTAAATGAATAAATCAACCTAGGCTACTCACTAGAGAGAACATTACGGCATAATATTAATTTTTACATGCACTTCATCATATTAGTTTAAAAGGTTTCTTTTTACAAGCAACAATCTTTTCCTACCAGGAAAAATAGCCTTTATTAAAAGACTGTTCTCAGCTTCACTTCTGTTATTTGGAAAGCATTTGAATCTTTTTACCTGCTACTGAATATCATATAATTTCTGATTAAATTGCATACTGTTTTAATTATAATCTTCATTTCTAAATGATTGAGTATTTAGATCATTTCTTAAAAAGGCAAAATAAAAATTATGTCTGATTGATATGAATGAGTTTGTGCTTTAAATATTCAAGCTTAGTTATTTAAAACTTGAGGTTGAAGAGTTGGTGGGTAATAAACCAATTTTACTTTTCATTAACGTTAACTGAAATACAACATATTTGAAATTATAAGTAAATTTGCTATTACAGTGTAATTTTATTTAAATAAAACTTCATGAAAATTTTATTTTATGATTCATTTATATGTGAATGGCATTTTGCTAAAATATAGTAAGTTTAGTAATTAATTATTTTAAATACAGGCAAATTCAGGTAAACTTATTGCCCATAATATGGAAAGTATTTCTGATATTATTTTATTCTACTGAATGTTTTTAAAATGTGTGTGCATGCATTCATTTGTATATGTGTGTGTAAAAGTAGCCTCAAGCTTAAAATACTTCCTGGTACTTTGAACATCTGAGACCAATAATTCAATGGAATTGAAACACAATAATATGTTTATGTTAACTTATTTTACACTAACTCAAACTTTTCTTTTAGCTAAAACCTCACATGGTTGTTTTTCTAAAAGATTCCCAAATTAAATCCAAAATGCTTTTTAGAAAATCCAAATCAGACTTTAAACTATGATTTTATACAGGAGCCTGAAACACTTTAGGAATTTTGGAGAGACAGGGGAAAAATGATTAGCAAATTTTGACATTAGATGGAATTTGAAGAGGTAATGTTTCCAGAATAGAGGCAGAAATAACTATGACTCTTTGTCTATGATGCGAACCACAGTATTATCATCTGATTTGTAGAGGTACAACAAAATCACAGTTCTAAAGGAAGCACTGTAGCTTTGACAGTTAGGAATAATAATATAGGACATTAAATTATTGAAGTTCCAAGCTCAAGGAATTTTCCTTGTATCTAATGGCTTTTTCAAATATTTCATTTGTTTATTGTAAATTTGACTTTTGTTTTACATGTTTAATAATTATACAACTATTTAAATCCTCCTTTCCAACCTGATGCTTTTCGTGTGAAGCTGGGCGTTTCGATTATTATAATGTCTACAAATTAAAACTAAATTTCACTCTGTCTCAGCTTCATTATTGATAAGATGAGAAGTTGAACCTCTAAAATAATGCTGTTGATCAAAAAAAATCAGTTGCTTAGTTAGATCATTAAGTTCAGTATAAACTAGTTATTATCAAAAGTTGAATTCTATCTATATTTTCATATCATATAGTTATACAGTAATTTACCATATGTCATATGTACTATTAAATGATACCTTTAAGTAGTTTTGTATTTGGCTCCCAGTATTAAATTCTAAAAATAAAGTTTCATTTATTAATGATCTTTTCAAGACTCAATTATATTTTCTTCATTTAATTAACATTACAAATTCTCCTTATAACTGAAAAGTATTTTGCATTGCTACCAAATACCCTGTGTAATATGCACAAGTCAACTCATTCTCTCATCTAATGTAACAAACAAGAAAGACAGTTAAATTCTTTACTCTATATAAAATATAGGGATTTTGAAATGTCTTAGTTAGCTGTAACATCTTTTTCTATGATGATTTTAATTCCCTTTTCATTTGCTAGAATACTAAGGAATATTTAAATATTATTGATAATGTCTTAGTCTTCACTAAGACATGGAGACACATCTGTTTTGTTTTTCATCTATGATAAGGGATATTTCCAACCTACATACATCTTTTCTTTAATATATTAACAGACTAGTATGAGAATTAGTATAGAGAAAGAATAATTGAACTTATGCTTTCAAATCACTATTAAAATAGTATACTACTGTATTTCAAAGTATGTCTTAAATTTAACTTTAGGGCACACATTTTAATGTGACACTAATATTATGTTAATATACGACACTTTTCTTGTTTACTAATTTTTATATCCAAGTTATTAAGCATATTTTGTGGTGCCTTTTTCAGATGTAGAGAATGAAGTAGAAAAAAAATGTACTGTCACATAGGCCACAAGACAGAAATGGGTGAATTTCTAATTTGTACGACTTAGATGATATAAACATTTCAATACATGTTTAGCTATTTCCACTTTGATCCAATAAGCATCTTGCTGCCAAACTTAGTCTTATATTTGCATTACATTAAAAAATTATTTGGATAAAAACTGTTTACATTAAAGTTGTGATTAGTTACAACCTTCTGTTTGACGCCTTCCCTGACCAAAAAAAAAAAAAAAAAAATTTACACCATGGGTAACACAATTCTTATGCCATGACACAGAAGTTCCCACAGCTTTCCAATTTCATCAGAAATGGAGAAGCCCATTATGTTTCTGCAAGACAGCATTGCTAAAGGCTTCTGCCAGCCATCTGATAAAATGATAGCTATTTTGAGTTAAGCATGCTAATATCAGATCCTATCAAACCAAAGAATTTCAGAGGCACAGAGCTCCATGTTTCTTCCCCCAAAGACAGCATCAAAAATCTGATCAAGATAAAAGCAAAAACTTCAGATGAATATACACTACATGATTAAAACCCTAAGTCCCTATGGTTTAAACCTTGAAGACATTTTAATTATCTATTTAACATCTTGCTATTTCTGGAATTCTGACTGAGAAAGTTTCTGACATAGTATTTCATGGAATGTCCTTTCCTCATACTGAGCTGCCTTTATACTCCAGATGTAAACACAAAAGCTTCCCTTTCATCTTTTTAAACTCCATCACATGAAAGAAAAGGTACAAACCCTAAAGACCACTTTTTCAGCAAGTCCCCTATAGATAATACAGATTATAAAACACATAACTTTTAAAATATAGAAATCTAATTATTTTCCTTACATGAGTATGCCATTCCCAAGAGTATATTAAATAATTCTTTGATTGTTCAATTCTGTGATTGAATTTTATTTCTCTGGATGGGAGGAGAAAGTAGCAACATTTTAGATGTAAGATATGGCCATGGTTGCTTCTTTCAGAGGAACGGTCGTACTGAAAATTTCAACTACCTTTCAATGTGATTAAATAAACAGATCGTAATTTCCCTCACTGAAAACAGTTTGCCACAGCTAAGTTTAATTGCAGCTACACTAAGCCCTGTGAAAACCTTGGAAGAAAATTTGAAGTGATACGTAAATACATGAATTAGTATCACATTTTCAGATACTCAAATAATAACATTGATTTTTTTAGGAGGATAAAAGAAAAATAAAACAAATAGAACCTTTATTATATTGCACAGTTTTTAAAAATTTTCTTCACATTTTTGCCATTTCTTTATACTCTTGCCATAAGCATTAGTTGTATGCCTCTGAAGAATTAATTCACTGGTTCTAATTGTATATTCATTTTTCCTTTGAAAAGATGAATAGCATACGGTGATTCATTTTGTATCAGTATACATATTCCAGAACACACAGAACTTTTGAACGTATAACTATACCTTTTTGAATTTGGTTTAAAAGTTGGTAATGTTGAGCAATATTTGTTTCTAAAATGTGTCTGATTTGTAATGGGATTTGGATAAGAAAAGACGCTTTTATTTGGGTTTATCGACCTTATGGCCCTGATGGTTACTCATAGCAGACAGATTTCATCTTAGAAGGGGGTATTTGCTAACTAGGGTTGAAAGCATCGTGGTGGTGGCATGTGCCCAGATTACCACTTGAGATCCATCACTGGCTGATCAACAGAGCAGCTTTGAGTGCAATTTTACCAAGCCAGGTTCCTGCTGCCCTGGTGACATGGTTTGTTTCCTTTTGTTTGTAGCAAGAGAGCAGGTGATGCTCCGTTTTCTTCTTACCTCTGATCATTAAAGCTAAATTTTGGTCTAAGGGGAAAAAAAAGAGAATTTCTTCCAACTGAAGTTTTTTACTGAGCTCTACAAAAGTGGAAAATAAACACTTTCTGTTTTCTTGTTTATATTCTCTGTACCGACTGCTGGATGGAACCACCTTTTTAATTTCAGAATGACTTCTGAGCCAAAGTAACAATAAAGTAACCGAGATCTCCACACTTGGAAACTGAGAAAAGCTTTCACAAAAGAAAGAGAGACTGAAAGAAAAAATACAGGTTGGGCGGTGTCCATCTAATCAGTTCCAAACTCCTCTGCCTGATGGTCAACCCATTTTGCAATTGGCTGGAGTCCAGTCCCTCTTCAGGACTCAGGGCCTGTGCCACGGCCCCTGTGCTCTTCTTTTTCTTTCTCTTACAAAAGTTTACTTATGGGGGCATGAATAAGATAATGTGCAGCAGTATAAAATATTGAATGAATCGTGAAATAAAATATTTGGTTTCAAAGTGAGTTAAAATATTTTGGACAGGATAAAAATTAGGAGTGTTAAATTACCAAGAGATCGAATGACAGTTTAAGGATAATTTAGACTTTAAAGAACTGTTAACAATGTTTTTATTTGATGCTTGTATTTCACAATTTAGTAGTTTTTTTTCAAGGTGGATTACTTTCTGTCAGAGAAGACCATTCTCATATAGTCTCCATCATCATACTGATTTCTAATTTGCAACTATTAAGTACAATTCAAACACACTATTTAATGAATGAATAGGACTAGCTGTACCATTTAGAAAATTGGTAGTACTAAGTAAGCTATACCTCATTCTAACAGTTAATGTTACTTCTAAAATATTAGTGAATTTTGTTGATTCAGATATTTTTTAAAAAGTCATTAATCTCAGATACAATAATTAATTAGTTTAATAATAAAATTATTGACGGCAGCTTTTTTTTTTTTTTTACTAAATGTGTGTTTTAGAGAATATAAATTGTTTCTATCCAAGTTTGTCTCTATGAACTACTCAGTAGCGGCTACATGTCTTACATGTGGTTTGCTCTGTATGAAGTTCCAAAGAGGGGACCCATCAATACTATTTGGTTTTGTTGTTTCATTCTATTTTTATTATTTTCAAATATAAAAGGGGTACAAATGTTTTTGGTTTCGAGGATTTCTTTTGTTATGCTTGAGTTCGGGTTATAAATATGCCTTTCACTCAGGCAGTGTTAATTGTACCTGTTTTGTAGGTTTTTATTGCCCCCCCCAGCTGCTTGATTTCCACTGAGTCTTACTTTCCTCTGTACACACGTGTGCTGATTTAATAGCAAGTACTTGTGATGTCTGTTTTTCACTCTTCAGATTCTTCACTTAGGAAAATGGTCACCACTTTCATCTAAATTGCTGCAAAAGGCTTTAATTCATCCTTCTTCATGGCTGAGTAATATTCCATAAAATATGTGTACATAAACCACATTTTGTTTTTTTTTGTTTTTTTTTTTTTTTGTAGAGACAGAGTCTCACTGTACCGCCCTCGGGTAGAGTGCCGTGGCATCACACAGCTCACAGCAACCTCCAACTCCTGGGCTTAAGCGATTCTCTTGCCTCAGCCTCCGGAGCAGCTGGGACTACAGGTGCCCGCCACAACGCCCGGCTATTTTTTTGTTGCAGTTTGGCCGGGTCTGGGTTTGAACCCGCCACCTTCAGCATATGGGGCTGGCGCCCTACTCACTGAGCCACAGGCGCCGCCCAAAACCACATTTTGTTAATCCACTGATGAATTGATGAGCACTTGCATTGACTCCACATGTTTGCAATTGTAAATTGCATTGAAATGCTAATTTAACTTTTAAAGATAAAATAAATAAGCAGTAAGAGGGATAAATTAATGTTTAAGACAAATCATTACTTTCATTAGCCAGAGGCAACACTGACAAGTTAGCAGGCATACTTTTCACCACATCAATGTTATATGAGTGTTCACTGAAATTGATTATGTGAAGCAGTGCCCAACTTAGCCTTGCTAAAGCATACACATTTTTTCTATATATATAAAAGTAGATGGCTCACTTAGAGGCTATTTGAAATCTATACTTAGCCACCTTCATCCATCTCTGTGAGAATATAGGGCAGGACATCTTTTCCTGGGCTGCAAGGAAGTAGTCTCTATGTCTAGATTGGTCATTTTGTAGAGTTGTCACACTGGCCATTCACTGGTCAGTCACTGGTCAGTCATTATATCTTATTTGGTGTGGTTGGTCTGGGCCACCTGACTGTGTCAAGCATCATCAAAGTGTTTAAAATGGTCACTTATCTAGAGCACAATGTGTACAGACTAGAATTATTACCTGATGGGAGTGGTCAGTCCCAAGTATAGGATTAGTCCATAGTAGACAGAATAAATATGCAACAGATAATAGATGTACAAAATTCTTAGGAATAAATATGCAACAGATAATAGATATACAAAATTCTTAGCAATCTTTCCCCAGCATTTCAGCTGGGTGTAATTTTATGGGGAAACAGTATTCCTTCACATGCATTGAGCAAGCAGATATAAGAATACTATGGTCAGTTAACCCTTAGTGGAAACATGAATCCCTGCTTTCCATAACCAAGGACAATTAAGGTTCATCTTTATTTAATGTCTCATAGTTCTGCTAAGTCCCTCAGAATACTTGCAACTTAAAAGGTCATCATAGAAGGTATTTATGTGAGTCTTTGTATATTCATATACCATCAAAATGACTGTCATAACAACAGCATTAATGAGAGCGACAATTGAGAACTTGCTGAAAATATAGAGACAAAATCATTTAGAAAGAAAATAACTTAATTTTGAGGAAAATTTACCTAGAGTACAGGTTTTAGCAGAAATTTCCCCTAAGATTAGAAAAAGAAAGACTATATGTTTGATTTATTGAATTTTAATGACTGTTCACTATAAAAAATTAACAATTTTCTTAAATTGTTGACAAATGAGCATTTTATCACCTATCTCTAGATATCAACCTTGTAAATGTCAAGATAAAGTTATTATCACAACTTCATGATAGATCAAGGAAAGCTCAAGCTTTGGTTTAATTTGTGGACTGGAACTATGCAGAATGAGTCTGATTTTTGTTGTCATAATTATTCTTTATTTTAGGAGGCAGAGTATTTTTTCCCTTTCTCAACATGAAGTATGATGTAAACCCTATTCCTTAAACGGAGAAGGATACGGTGTCAGAATATTTCCTTGCAGACATTGTGCCAGGAACTTTAATTCATTTAATTCTAACCATAAGCCTGTAATGTTCATAGGGCACTATTTACTCATTGAATTTACAATTACACTGGAGGTGAAGTTTAATTTGAATTAGTAGTACATTAAGCTTAGTAAATAATTGAGTGAGCCCCTTGAGAATGATCTAAAGCACCAGCACCCACTTGCACCATGTGTATGGTCAATATTATTTTCTGTTAGACTCATGATGAGATTACAGAGACATTAGGAACTAATTAAGCATATAGAACCAAAGTTTTCACTCTGTAGTCCATTATATGCAGCCTATTACTCCTCCAGGAGCTTCTTAAACTTCACTTTAACAAGCTGAAAAGACATTATGAAGATGAATGTATCAACACTTCTAATACATATTTGCATATGATTAACAATGCAATAACAAAGCACTCTCACCCTGGGTAGGATGCAGTACTTTTCCTTTTGAGGTGTATCTTCCCTGCCTTGAGCAGTAATTCTTGACTAATACAACTTTATATATTGCATCATCTTCAATAGCAATAAATTGGGTTGAAAAATAGTCTGAATTAAGATAGAAAACAGTCTGTATTAAGTTAATTTTATATTTTTAAAAGATGTATTTTTTTTTCAATTATATTCAGTAATGAATCAGCTAACAGTATTTTCAGGTAAAATCTCTTGAGCTTATGCCAATGGATGGACCAAATTCATGGTAATTGGCATCTATTTGCTTATCAATAGTTAAAATGCCAACATTCTTAGAAATCGTTTGTAAGTTAAATAAGAACCAGGCCCGCAATGCTTATAAAATAAAAAAAAATTAACTTTAGCCCCTCACAGATTTGATTACCACATTCTATTTTTCATTCATGTACTGGAGTCTCACACACAGGTCAAGAATCTGAACTTGGATATTAAAATTGGAGTGGAGATCCCAGAAAGGGGAGCAGGATAAATCATGAAGTGACTAATTCTTAAACTTCCTATTATCTTCTTAAGATGACTCTTCCTTATAAGAGAACTATAATGTCTCTTACTTTATTTTTTTCTTTGCTTTCTATCTTTTATATCATTCTAAAATATTAAGATAATACAAACGGTTTGGTTACATAATCGTTTTCATAATCCTTAAGTCACAGGTATAGATGTACCCATTACCCAAATAGTGTTCAGTATACCCATTAGATAGGGTTTTTTTTCCCCTCCCCTACTCCCTGTGCAATTCCACTGAGTTTTACTTCCCTCTGCGCACATACGTGCTTATCGGGTAGTTCCAATTTAATATGAGTACATGTGGTATTTGTTTTTTCATTCTTTGGATAATGGTCTCCAGCTGCATCCAAATTGTGGCAAAAGACACTAATTCATTCTCTTTTTATGGCTTAGTATAACTCCATGGAATATATATACCACATTTTATTAATCCACTCATGAATTGATGGGCACTTGGGTTGATTCCACATCTTTGCAATTGTGAATTGTAATGAAAGAAAGAAAGAAAGAATTGTGCTGCAATAAACATTCCAGTGCAGGGATTTTTTTGATAGAAGTACTTTTTTTCCTTTGAGTAGTGGGACTGCAGGATTGAATGTAGGTCTACTGTTCTTTGAGGAAGCTCCAAACTGTTTTCCATAGAGGTTGTACTAGTTTGCAGTCCCACCAACAGCATATAAGCTTCCCTTTCTCACTGCATTCATGTCAGCAACTATTATTTTTTGCCTTTTTAATAAAAGCTATCCTAATAGGGTAAGATGACATCTCATTGTGGTCTAAATTTCCATTTCCCTAATGATTAGTGATGTTGAGCAATTTTTCATGTGTTTATTGGCCGTTTGTCTATCTTCTTTTGAAAAGCTTCTGTTCGTGTCTTTTGCCCACTTTGTAATAAAATCATTTGCTTGTTTGGCAGATTTGTTTGAGTTCTTTGTAGATTCAGGTTTCTCGCCATTTATCAAATGCAGAGTTTGTGAATATTTTCTCCCATTCTGCACATTGTCTATTTGTTCTGTTGTTTACTTTGTTAGCTGTGCAGAAGCTTTTCAGTTTAATCAAATCCCATTTATTTTTGTTGTTGCTGTGATTGCCCCTGGGGTACGATCATATATTCTTTACATAGGCTGATATCTGGAAGCGTTTTTCCTGAATTTTCATTTGGAATTGTTATGGTTTCATGCCTTACATTTAAGTCTTTTATCCATCTTGAATTAATTTTTGTGTGTGGTGAGAGATATGGATTCTGTTTCGTTCCTCTGCAAGCAGCTATCCAGTTTTCCCAGCACCTTTTATTGAAAAGGGCTTCTTTTCCCCCAGCATACCTTGTCATCTGCTTTGCCAGTAGTGAGCTGGCTATCTGTAGATGTTTTTCTATCTGGGTTCTCTATTTTGTTTCATTGGCCTTAGTCTCTATTTTTCTGTCAGTACCTTGCTATTTCTGTTACTATAGCCTTGTAGTATAGTTTGAAGCCTGGTAATGTGTTACCTCCAGATTTGTTACTTTAGTTTAAAATTATTTTGGCTATTCAGGCTCTGTTCAGATTCTGTATGAAGCATAGAATTATTTTTTCTTGATCTATGAAGTGTGAAGTTAATATTTTGATGGGAATTCCACTGAATTTGTAAATTATGTAGGGTAGTATAGACATTGTAAGAATGTTGATTCTACTGATTGATGAACAGATATGTTTTCCATCTGTCTGTGTTCTCTGTGATTTCTTTCCTTAGTGTTCTGTAGTTCTCCTTGTAGAGATCATTCACTTCCTTGGTTAGGGATTTTCCTAGGAATTTTATTTTCCTTGTATTTTGTGAACGGAGCCTTTGAGTCTCAGCTTGACTGTTACTAATATACTGAAATGCTACTGATTTATGTCCATTGATTTTGTATCCTGAACCTTTGCTGAATTTCTTTTTATGAATTCAGGAATCTCTTGGTGGAATCCTTGAAATTTTATGGGCATAATATCAAATCCTCAGCAAAGAGCTGTAGTTTGACCCCCCTCTTTCATGAGATGATACCCTTTATTTCTTTCTCATGCCTGATTGCTTTAGCTAGAATCTCCAGCACTCTGGTGGCTGGAAGCAGTGACAGGGGCACCTTTGTCTTGCTCCGGTTCCCAGGGGAATACTTTCAGCTTTTCCCCGTTCAGCATGATGTTGGCTGTGGGTTTGTCATATATGGCTCTCATTATTTTGAGATATGTTCCTTCTATGTCTATGCTTTTGAGGCTATTTATCGTGAAAGGGTATTGAATTTTGTCAAATGCTCTCTCTGCATCTATTGAGATGATCACATGGTCTATGCTTTTGAGTTCGCTCATGTGCTGAATCACATTTATCAGTGTGCACCCCTTCCTGATTGAATCTTGAGAGGCTGTTTGTTTCTATTTTTCAATTTCCTCTACATGTTATGGGTTTTATTCAAGAGAGATTCGTTGCGTTCATGGGTGATGTTTGTATTTTTAGTATCAGTTGTAACATCTCCTTAATCATTTCTAACTGAGGTTATTTGGATCTTTCTTTTCTATTTCTGGTTAATCTGGCAAGTGGTCTGTCAACTGTACATATTTTTCAATGAACCAACGTTTTGCTCATTGACCATCTGTATCTGTTGTTGTTGCTGTTTCCCATTTTATTTACTTTGGTGCTGACTTTTTTTTTTTCTTCTTTCTGCTGCTGGCTAGGGTTTGGTTTGCTCTTCCTTTTCTAGTTCTTTGAGAGATGATCCTAGGTCATTAATTTGTGAACTTTCTGTCTTCTGACATAGGCTTTTAGGGCTATGAATTCTCCCCTAAGGAATGCTTTTGCTGAGTCCCATAGATTTTGATAGCTTGTGTCCCTATTGTCATTCAGTAGAATGAAAATAAGATGGGCGAGTCTTATGTTCTTAACCAGTCTCTGTCTCCACACCTCCTCTCTGAGTTCTCCCCACCATTATCTTTTCTCCACACTAATATGTAAGTTTTGTGTGTAACAAAAGATGCAATCAAATTTCACTTTCCTCTCTCAAAACTATACATTCATTGAAGAATAAATGCCGAATTTGAAGATACTAATTCTGTATTTTCATTTTCATCTGTCATCATCAGCAACTCCCCACCCACCCCCACAGCCCTATGCCTCTTGCTCATTCCAGTCAACTGCAATCTACACTCTAATCTTAACACCTTCTCTCTGTTTTCCAGTGGGCCACAGAATTCCAGAGTTTTGAACATTCTTTTTCTACTACTTAGAACATGTCTAAGCCTCATCTCTGCACCTCACCAGTAAATTTTAATGTCATTTAAGGTATAGAAATAATCCCATTTTTTTTAAGACTGTGTAACTCTTAGTAAAAATCAATCATGTATTTCATTGTCTCTGTTTCTCTCTCTTTCTCTCTCTCTCTCTCTCTGCCCCTCCTTTATTCTCTTTCACTTTTTTTCTCTGTCTCTTTTTTCTCCCTCAGTAGAGGACAGATAGATGGAATTACCTCTGTCCCAGAGCTTGGTGGCATTTTATAGTAAGCATGTAATTTTGCCTTAGCAACGACTGGTGTTTGACTCTTCTCTGCTGGACTTGGGTGGGCTTTGTTTCATCTCAGTCTCCTCCACTGTGTCCTCTCTGCACCCACAGGTAACCAAGTTATTTTCTTCTCCTGAACAAAACCAAAAAAGGCAAGACGTTAAATCCAATTGCTAAGCATATTTTAAGGCCTTTTGCTATATCCTATGTAAACATCTTCTTAGGCCCTACCCAATGTCAAGAAACAGGAAAGTATAATTCTGCTAATGAAAAGTGTGAATATTTGCTAAACAACAGAACTACTACTGTAATTTTGTATAATGAACTGATAGACGGTCTTTATCCTGTGACCCTAAAGATTACGAGTCACTTATGAAGTTTACCTTTCTTCAAGAAATCACACCTTGAGAGCTGGCCCTTGTTTCTGATTTTAGAAGTATTTATTTTCCAGATCTTCTCACCTCCATTGACTGTGCTCCCCTCCCCCACTCACCTGACCTTCTTTCAACTTATTTAGGTTCAAAGTGATTCATCTCTAGTCTGTCAAGGTTTATTAGGTTTGGATTATGCAGTTACAAAGATAGTGTGCGCACTCTCTCTCTCTCTCTCTCACTTTCTCTCTCTCTCTCTCTCTGTAGACGGATGAATAGATAGATAGATAGATAGATCACTATGTGGCATCATTATTATGGAAAAATCTAATACTGTTTCCAAACAAGTGATTTGAGAATGTTTTTGTAATGCAACTCATTTTTCTAGAGGAAACAAGCTTTGTATAATCTCATACTAAATATTTTCCATAACTAATTTGTTATCTTAATATAACAAATAAACTAAAAACAAGAAAAGTTAATCAACATAAAATAGTAGGGATTATTTCTGGTTAAATGCAAGGGAATTTGATCTGTTAATATCAGACTTTTTTCCTTATTATAACAATTTATTACTGAGTGATGGGGAATTTCATATCGCAGTTATGAAAAACAGTTGTCTCAAAGGATCAACATATAATACCATATTAAATCCACATGAAAATTTTGGACACGATTCCATCTTGTGACTCAAAATTTCCTTTCTATTTTAATAAACACACACATTTCAACTTAATCTGTGTTATGCCTTTTAGGGTTCCTTTTGATAATAAACTGGAAAATGGCATTAAAGGTACATATTTGATAGTGTTATTACAGGGTCATTTTTGTAAGCAGGATAGTGTTATTTAATTGAGCACATATGATCTGCAGGCAAGAGAATATTCTTAAGCCCTCACTAATTTTGTTTAGATATCATGTATAGTTCATTGCAGCTAAAGAACCGGGAATTAACACATCATAGATTTACAAAACTAAATATCTCAAATGAGAAGATATATTTCCGAGATCTAAGATATGAACACTAAATGGGATTATATGATTAATGTTTTATTGTGGCTGCAGGTAGGCTTTTTGTTTTTGTTTATAGCAAAAATAGTGCCCCACTCAAACATGAAATGCAGTGAGGTCGTCAAGTTTTGGAGGAAGACTCAGCAGGTAGAGTCAGAACATGGGGGCAGAATCCTATATTTGCCTGTGGTATTCTGGATCTTTCACAAGGTAACTATGAAACAAGGAGCCTTGACTCCTTCTGCTTTACATTTTATGTTTTAACTAGTAAGACTACCTTAAATATAGCTGTTTTCTTGCTCTAGATGTTTAAATCCTCTGTACTCCAGATTTAAAATTTAACCTCATAATTCTTTAATATTACAAACAAATATGAAATTGCCTTCAGTTAAAACTAATTAGTGGACATTCTTCTTAACTTTGGCATAAATCAAATTCCTTCAGAATTTCATTTTGATCTGTGTGTAAAAATGATTTCCTCATTAGAAGCCTCTAGGAGTAAATGAATCAGTGAATTCCATACACATTGAAATGTTTCAAGAGATACACTTATATTTGCTATAAAAAGTGTGCTCTTTAACGCTTTTCATTGGAAATAATAAATATCTGAAAGTTGAGAACAAATTTTTAAATATCTGACTAGTAATGTAATTTTTATCTATAGGCCACTTTTACTCACCATGAATTATTCATGCACCTACCTTAATTTTAACCACCAACCAAAGGTAAAAATCACACTGTACCTAAAAATATAAACACTATCACACTGAAGTTGAGAATGCATTATTCTTTATACATAATTGCTATCATGCTGAGGTCGGGTTGCCACCTATTCCTGTGAAACCACAAAGAGGCTGTGTACGTTATTGCCTTCAATATATGCGCAAGCTAGTTTCTATCACCCTTGTTAAAGACAGACACTTTTTGACAATATTCCTTTTTCAAATACTTTTCCCCCTAGAAGGTTTATTGGTTTTACTTTACACAACCATTCAGCATGTATTGCCACTAAGTAGATGACTTCACACCCAATAATTGTTTCAGTAACTTATAGGAAGAAGAGAAAACTGGGCTCCAAGAATTCCAAATTGAAAGTTCTCCCAGAAGTCACAGTAACTTTAAAGCTCTACCAGAGTTTACTAGGAATGAAGTACAACCATAAGATTTAGGGGTCCAGGGAAGAACTGCTAGGTCCTCGAGCGAAACAAAGTTATTCAAATTAGATACTAGTTTTACTTAGTCCATTTGCAAACCTATAGATCAGTAACACAACTTTTTTTTCTGTGCACATCATTTTTTTCTTTTTATTTAATTCTTTATTAAATCATAACTGTATACATTTATGGGGTGCAATGTGATGATTTGATATATAATGTGGAATGCTTAAATCAAACTGATTAACATACCCATATGTTAATCACCTCACTTATTTTTTGTGGTAAGACATTTAAAATTTAGTTAGTTATTTTGAAATATACTCTTGCATTGTGCACATTATGTGAGATCCCACCAAATGCCCTCCCTCCTCCCACTAATCTCCCTCCTCCCTTTCCCTCCCCTCTCCTTCCTCTCCCCTTCCTCTTTCTAGACTATATTTGTGTTTTATCATTCATACAAGTGTGTAAGTGTTTATATATTGGTTTTATAATAGTATTGAGTACATTGGATACTTCTTTCCCTATTCTTGAGATACTTTACTAAGAAGAATGTGTTCCAACTCCATTCAGGTAAACATAAAAGATGTAACAAATTGTGGCATATGTATATCATAGAATACGATTCGGCCATAAAAAAAGATGGAGACTTAACACAACTCTGCTGTATGGTGTGGATCATTTTCCATGAAACAGTAAATATGACTCTCTACACTGTATTACAAATACTGTGTATTTGACTCTGTCAAACACACCCAAGTAACTATAATTGGAATACTGGCTATTTGTTTGTTGGCATTGGATAAATACCGGCTCAGTGCCTGTAGCACAGTGGTTACCACACCAGCCACATGCACTGAGGCTAGCGGGTTGAAGCCCAGCCCGGACCACTAAACAACAATGACAACTGCAACAACAAAAAAATAGCTGTGTGTTGTGGCAGGTGCCCGTATTCCCAGCTACTTGGGAAGCTGACACAAGAAAATCGCTTGAGCCCAAGAGTTTGAGGTTGCCGTGAGCTGTGATGCCATAGCACTCTACTGAGGGCAACATACTGAAACATCTCAAAAAATATATATATATATATACACATTATAAACTTTAAAATTTTAGTTATAATGCATGTATATTATTAATCGTTAAGTAAACATTCTATTTATTAACAGTTTTTTCTAAAAAATTATCAAGTGGCAGTTGACTCTAACTGTAAAGTAACTATTAGAGCTTGAAATGCATAATATTTAAGTTAGATGGAACATTTCAGGATTGTTTATAATAGGAAATATTTGGAAAAATAGGTCAAATACGTACCATATGGCAGTTTTAACATACAATTAGGCTGTCAGGCAAAATGAATGAAATATATTGAGTCAGAAAAGCAAATTTGACACTTTCTAAAAATATATATGTATATTAATTCATTTCATCTTCATAGTAACCATACGCAGTAAATGCTGTGATTATTAAACCTATGTACAGATGCAGTAACTGAGGCACAGAGGAGTTAAAAAAAAAACTGTGATCTCAACCCACAAGCCAATTTTTCTAGTCCAGCCACTCATTTTTCAGAAGAAATGTACTTTTAATGAGTTAATAAAAAGAAAAACATGCACACACACATATAGCTGTATTTACATAGATGTGGATAAAGATGTATTGATAAATATGCATCACAAGTTTTAAAATATGATAGATGTTAATATGCAATGTATAAAAAACTCATTTCAAAAATACCTCAAGTGGATTCATGCCAAAATAGATTTCTGTTGGTTTACACTGACTTCGAAGAACACTTCCCACTTATCCCGAGTGATATACCTTTTAATGTTTCTGATGATATGCTATAACTTCAAATGATAAACCCTTTTTTAATCGCAAAAGATGATAAATGGCACGAGCAAGTAAAATCTATCCACTTCTTATTAATTATGTAATCATGTTTCAATTATTCTTAATATGAGTTATACTCTAGAGATGATCCTAGATTTGTTAACACGGCATGATAGTATTAAAAACACTACCTTTGTTTTTATTTTTGTTTTGCTTACTAATACTTGGAGGGAAATTTTCATCAAATTTTTCAGACTGTAACCTCTGGAATCAGACCCCTCTTTTCTGAAAACCTTTAGGTCTTTCTGGTTTGGATGTCTCATGCATTCTGACATTCCTTCTGGCAATCCAATGTGACCAGCAGAAAAACATACATTAACTACCCATTTATTCTGAAGTCCATTACAAATAGAAACTTCACCAATATGATCAACAGCTGCATTTGCAGAGACAGAGAATTATTTCAAAGGGAAGACAGCCTAGTCGTCAGTATAATGTGAATTACTGTGCATTTGTGATGTTTAGCGCATTTTTACCTTGTATCCCTATGATCATATTCTGACAAAATCTTTTTAAGCTACTTTAAATACTGACATTGTATATAAAAATTGTATATAACACAATCCAACAACGTTGTCTCTAGTTTATGAAAATCAATACAAATCATTTGACGCAAACCCCCTTTAATGTATATTTGTAAGACCACATCAGGGAACGTCATGCTTTTTGTATGTATTAGATCCCTTCCCATGATGGGTTTGCGGGAAACTCATTCCATCTCAAAACAGGCCTGCCACAATTCATAACTATGCCAGATTTTCCGTAACACGTTCAGAGGTGTGCTGGAGCTCACTAAATTGAGCTGAATTTAGTTATTTAGAAATTTCACAAGCTTCTTCATAAATCATTAGTGGCTTTAAACAAGCTTCAGGTTAAATCAAGGATTCCCCACCTCAGAAACCTGGTCCACCACTATGCCAGTGAGTATACCAGATAATGATCATTAATCCCATTGAAATAAGGAATTTGTGGATCATGAACAGACTATCCCGCCCATGCCCTTAGCATGCGCATGCAAATGGTTTAGCAAAAATTACAAAGGATGATTTCTTGCAGGTTCTTGAAGAAGGAAATTAATTTTCACAACTTCTCTAGGTTTCACATTTCCAACAGGTCACTTCTTAGAAAGAAATAGAAGACAGTTCTGATGACGTAAAAATAATGTATCAATTCATCTCAAATTTTTCCCTTCTTTATTAGTTGAGGTCTTATTAGTCTATAATCATATTCCAGATATTAGATTTTCTGTTCTTTCCTCATTTATGCAACCAAATTCTTTTTTTTTTTTTTTTTTTAATCAGGCACTAAGGAAACAGGAGAAGGTACCTTGCTGTTCAGTTGCAGTTAACAAAGGCCAGGAGAGCTCTTACACAAGATCGAGGGAGCAGATGGGCCAGCAAAGCAGGGCCTAGTGACCAGCCATAAAAGAGCTCCCCTCCAGGGTGTCTTAACAGCTTAAGCATTAGAGGCATTTCCTCTACAGCCATCTGGCTTTGATTTTTTTTAGCTATTTTTTTCTGTCGACAGATAGAGCCACAAAGTTAAGGAAGCAATAATTCTTTCCTGCTTACTGTAACTGCTGATGCAAAATCCCCAATCTCTAAAGCCTCTTGTAAAATACAAGGACCCATCTGACAGAAGGGTGGTCTTAGTGGGTTAAAAAACTATGTATCAAAGAGAGGAGTTACGGGAAGCAATACTGTAGTTTAAAGTCAGTGTACATGTTCTTCAGAAGTTCTTGTAATGATAGTTGCAAGTAATGTTGTTTTACTCATTTGTCATTGAAGACCTAGTTATTCCCTTCCTTTCACCCTCCCGACCCCCCACAGTATTTTTTTAAAAATGAAACAAAGTGATGCTACTCTTTGGAAAAGCATTCTTCTCCCCACCTTCACTCCAAGATTTATTCTGACCATAATGAAAGTAGTTTTAATGACACCAAGGTAATGCACTCAGTTGTAAGTTACTGAAGTTTAATGAAGTTCTGACTAGATCATTCACAGTAGTTTAAAAAGGAGTCTTGTCTACACTGTGTTGAATGAGGCTTCCTGCTAGAAAATGGCTTGCAAGGTCAGACAAAAAAAAGGTTTTAGAAGGTAAAAAAGTAAATTAGCAGGGTGGGAAGAAAAGTTGAGTGATGACACAGAGGAGCCTTTACATGATTTTGGTGAGTAACTAAATTCAAACCATAAATTACATATGATTAAAAAGACAAAATTGATGGAACAGCAACCTTGGTGCCAGAGAAAAACAAAAGTAGATGCCAGCCACAGGGGTCTTTCCTAAGATATAAGGTTTCAGAAAAAAAGGGCTGGGTGCTGGAAATAGCAAATCAAGGGGCTCAGAATGAATCGTCTCTGAAGAAATGAATGAGGCACAAATGAATAGAAAACCAACCATATTTAACAAGTTGAAGAAACATGATTGGGTTCTACTACAGGTGCAAGTTGGATCTAAGTGAATGAAGTTGGAGCCCAAACCAGGAACAATACATGGAAACAGAGATCCTTATCAATTTATTTTTTTATTTATTTTTTTTTTTTTGGTGCACAGCACAAATGTTGGTGTCCTAGTTTAATGGAATAATACAGGAGCACAGTTTATGCTGACAAACTTTCAGTTACATCAACTTTTGTGACTCCTTGGGTCTTCCTTTCTGGCTTTAAAATAGCTACCCAAGGGCGCCATGCCCTGCACTTTTTCTGACCTAAGGTAGTGGCTGCAAAGTATTCCTTTTTGGACCAAAATGTGAGGTGGAGAAGAGAAATAAGTGAGGAATCCAGTCTGGTTTAGTTAGTCTTTGATTTGAAACTTAAGGTTTTGAAATGATAACATCTCTAGCACGTTAAATAAGTATGAGTAGTTCTACCAGGAATCAAGTGATTAATTAAAGACAATAACTTATTAAAGCACACTGTTTTGAAATCTTAAAGAACTTGGTTGAAACAACGGCAGTAAAGTCTATCAATAAAATGAACTAAGACTTTGAGATCAAGCAGAGGTAACATGCTGGAAATTCGTAGTTGGTAAAGCTGATACTGTGTTACTGATTTTCTCTGAGAAAATGGCAGGGAGCAAGATTTAGGATGTTAAGAAATAAAAAGCTGCTTGTTTTAATTAAAAAGCAGTTGAATGACTATGCATTGATTAAAGATATTCTGAAATTATCTTTAATTTTACAAAAACAAATTTATAGTTTTACAAAGAACATTACTTATTTTAATTTTTAATAACACACACTCCATATGCATATTTTTTTAATTATAGAAAAGAATACATTGTAGTGAGCTATGATTATGCCACTGCACTTGGACAACAGAGTGAAACTCTGTTAAAAAAAAATAAAGAAAGGAAAGAAAGAAGACAAATGTTACTTGCAGATTTTGTGTCAAAGTAATAAAAGGGAACTAACTAATAAACCAAATATTTCTACACAAACACACACATACACTGGAAGTGACTTAGAAGATTATTTCTATGTAAAGACTGCATAAAAAAAAATTGAGTCTCTCTCTCTCTCAAACAATAAAAATGAAACAGACTAAGAATAAGCAACAAAGAAATGAAATCATGTTTCAATAGAAGCAGGAAATAACTCTGGACATTGTCATTGAGGAAACTTGCAAGGACTTAAATTTAAATAGACATATGCAAAATGCTAAGGTACATGTCTTAAAGCTATATTTGCATTGTAATGACATGGTTCCTATATAGTACTTAGTTTATGTGTAGTACATGGACAGAGAATTAAGCCATTACCTGCCCCAGCACTGATCCTTAACCACAGGCTATGTGATAGGGATGTTGGGGTGATGAAAATTAGACAGCAGGTGTGATATAGAACATTCAGGGTGAATATACATTTATAAACATTTGTAGATATCAGGCAAAGTCCAAGTGTGAAGTACTTGTCGAGAGAGCAACATTCTCTGAGCTGCTTAAAGAACACCCCTTCCCTGGAACAGCCCATTCTTGGTGTGTCACTTGAAGTGCATTGAATCACTAAGTCTTGTAGATCTATGAGGAGCAGCAGAGAGTAGGGGACTGAATGGATGGACACTGTAGAGCCACCACGCTTGTAAGAACTAGGTATTGTTTCTTAGTAAAATCAAAAATGCTGGAGAAAAATTAGACGTACAAGGCTGAAATTTGGAGAAAAGCAAACTCATAATACACAGCCTGACTTCCCAACGCTGCAGATCTTGGCAAGGACATGGAGAAAAGGGAGCACTTTTACGTTACTTGTGGGATTGCAAACTGATACGGCCTCTTTGGAAAGAAGTCTGAAGAATCCTCAATGAACTAAAAGCTGATCTTCCATTTGATCCCACAATCCCACCACTAGGTGTCTAGTGAAAAAAAAAATCATTTTACCATAAGGGCACAGAATGTTTATCACAGCTCAATTTATAATCTCCAAGAAGTTGAATCAACCTAAGTTCCATTTACATATGAATGGATTAATAAATTGTAGTATAAGTATACCATGGAGTACTATTCAGCCATAAAAAGATGGGGACTTTATATCTTTTGTATTAACCTGCATGGAGTTGGAGAACATCCTACTTAGCAAAGTACCACAAGAATGGAAAAGCAAGAATCCAAGGTACTTGATACTAATATGAAACCAGTAGATGAACAAATACTC
The DNA here is from genome assembly GCF_027406575.1 of Nycticebus coucang. Classification (NCBI taxonomy): domain Eukaryota; kingdom Metazoa; phylum Chordata; class Mammalia; order Primates; family Lorisidae; genus Nycticebus; species Nycticebus coucang. The sequence goes on along the minus strand of NC_069787.1, from coordinate 113,891,910 downwards.
ACCCACACAAGAGAAAAACACAATTAAACTCAAGTGAGGGAAGAGGGAGGAAGGAGAAGAATTATTGAGCGCTCACCAAATGGGCACAGTGTAAGAGTATGTGGCGCACCTCCGAGGTGAGGGGCACAACTACAACTTGGACTCCACCTAATAAATTCAAACAATGTAACCTAAATTTCTGTGCCCTCATATTAATCTGAAATAATTATTTTTTATTGCTGGGGATTCTTTGGGGGTACAAAGAACCAGGTTATACTGCTTGCATTTGTTAGATAAAGCCCCTCTTATAATTGTGTCCCAACCCCCAAGAGGTGTGTCACACATGGTGACCCCCCACCAACCTCCCCCCTTTCCTTTCCCCACTCCCCTTATTCCCACACTCACCACCATGGACTAGCATCAATTGTCCTTATATTAGAATTGAATATATTGGATTCTTGCTTCTCCATTCTTGTGATGCTTACTAAGAAGAATGGGTCTCAACTCCATCCAGGTTAATGCAAAAGATGTGGTCACCATCTTTTTTAGTGGCTGAATAGTATTCCACGGTATACATATACCACAGTTTGTTAATCCATTCCTGGGTTGGTGGGCATTTAGGTTGCTTCCACAATTTGGCAATTGTAAATTGAGCTGTGATAAACAGTCAAGTGCAAATGTCCTTGTGGCAAAAGGATTTATTTTCTTTTGGTTAGATGCCTAGTAATGGGATTGCAGGATCAAATGGAAGGGCTTGTTTGAGTTTTTTGAAGATTCTTCACACTTCCTTCCAAAAAAGGTTGTACTAGTTTGCAGTCCCACCAGGAGTGTAAAGTGTTCCCTTCTCTCCACATCCACGCCAGCATCTGCAGCTTGAGACTTTGTGATGTGAGCCATTCTTGCTAAGGTTAGGTGGTATCTCAAGATAGTTTTGATTTGCATTCCTCTGATAATTGGGATGAGGAGCATTGATTTAATAGGTTTGTTAGCCATTTGTCTGTCTTCTTTAGAAAAGGTTCTATTCATCTTTCTTGCCCATTGGTACAAGGGATTGTTGAAATAATTTTTTTTTAAAAAGACCTGGGTCTTCACTGATAGTACATGCAATCATCCCTGGATGGTAACTATAATCTATATTTGCAATTTGCTAAAAGAGTAGATCTTAATTGTTTTCACACAAAATAAAAACAAAAATCTTAATTGTTTTCAGAAAAAAATATATATATACCAAAACAGACACCAAACACAAAGAGAAAAATCTCAAACTAGAGACTTTAGTTCTAGTCTCAACTAGAACTAAATGACAAATTTCCTGTAATAAATGGCTTTTAAACGGATAATTTCTCAAAAGCAATAACTAGACAAAAGGAATTAAAAAAATATTTTAAAGATGAGGTAAAACAGTAAGATCAAAAAGTTATCATTCAAGTCATAAAAAAATTTTATGGTATCTACAACCTGTAAGGATTTATCACTTCATTTTTTTTACTGAAAGAGCTTCTGAAGAATATGATTCAGGAAAAAAAAGAAATTCAATGCAGAAGAAAAAATGCAAGAAATAAGAAGTCAGGTGAGCAAATAAGTTGGTACAAAAGTAAAAAACCTAAGTTAACAATAACTGTGTAAACAATTAACACTAACAATGAATAATATAACTGTAGTGATAAAGCTAGAAGGGCTTTCTAAAGAAAAGATGGAACAAAATGAATATTCTCAGTTTCAAATATTCTCTTCACATTATTTTGGAGTTTCTAACAAATATAAGAAGACACAACATGATGTAAAAAATTTTAAAAGAGGAAAGGAAGAAAATCATTTTCAGAAGATACGACATGATTATTTACATAGAGAAATACAAAAGAAAATATAGATAAATGATTAATGTGAGTAGTTTACTGAAGTCTAACAGAGTAATAAATAAATATTAATTATAATTATTTATACAATCAAAAATATTTGGAAAATGGAAACTTATACCATTTAAAAGAAGAAACACAATTGTTGTACATACAGAAATAAATCTACCAAAAATATACATGACTTTCAATGAAAATTATTAAACTTTATTACCAAAAATTTCTTAAAAGCCTAAATAAATGGAGAAATATGTCAGAAAATGATTAAGAGGGTGGGGCCTGTGGCTCAGTGAGTAGGGTGCTGGCCCCATATACCGAGGGTGGCAGGTTCAAACCCAGCCCCGGCTGAACTGCAACAACAACAACAAAAAAAATAGCTGGATGTTGTGGTGGGCGCCCTGTAGTCCCAGCTGCTTGGGAGGCTGAGGCAGGAGAATCGCTTGAGCCCAAGAGTTGGAGGTTGCTGTGAGTCCTGTGACGTCATGGCACTCTACCGAGGGCGGTAAAGTGAGACTCTGTCTTTACAAAAAAAAAAAAAAAAAAAGATTAAGAAAGTTTTTCATGGTGAAAACATCTTTTTAAATTAATAAATAAATTTATTGCAGTAATGTTCAAAATTACAACAAAGCATTTCATAAACATTGACAAGCAGATCCTAAACACGGAATTGAAAAGGGCTAAGGCTGATGTAGCCACGTTCAGTGTATTAGAGAAAGAAAAATGGTGAAAGAGGACGAAAGAGAAGAGGATGGTGCACTCTGTGTAACAGTGAACACCTGTATGTCCGTATTTATAAACACTGTAGTGTGGAATGAAGTATTGCAAGTAGACCAACAGAACAGAAGACACAACTCAGAAACAACACATACATCACGACGGAAGGGATTATCTCAACAGTGGTGAAATAATGGAACACTAAACAACATTTTAAGGAAAAAATTGAAGGGACCATTGGTTAAACCTATCTTTTAAGAACAGATAAAAATTAATTTCTTTATCTCAATACACACAAGAGTAAATTGCACCTGATTCTAAACGTTCATGTAAAATGGAAACTGAAACTGCTTGATGAAAACATTAAAGAATAATTTACGATGTTAAAGAAGAATATTGTTAACAGGGCTCAAATGGCTGTAATAATGAATAAAAATGTTGTTTGAAGTATACATTCTTAAAATCTTGAAAAAGGGCATGTTACTAACTGAAAAAAGATATCGGTCATGCAAAGAGTTGGTAGGAAAAAATAAAATAAAATAAAATGCCACATACAACTCCGTAAGATAAAGGCTAAAAATTAGAACAGGAACAAAGGATATAAACAAGCAGTTCACAGGAGAAGAAAGCTGAGTAGTCGGTAAATAAATAAAAATAAAGTTAAAACCACAATGAAATGCCATTTTTGAGCCACAGCATTAACAGAAATTTAAAAGTCTAGCATAGCCATGTCTTGACAAGAGTATAGGAAAGTAAGGGCCTTACTACGTTGTCGCTGTGAGTTGACTGGAATTGATATAATCACTTCAGATAGCAGTTTGGCCATGCTTGGTAAATTTGGGAAAAGGCACACCAAATTACCAGGAAATTTTATTTCTTGATAAATTTACACAGAGGTATGCATGTGAGCGCACACACACACACAGACGCGCGTGGCAGGCATGGTCTGACAATTAAGTCAGCAAACTCATCCTAGAAAAAGTGTTACTTACCTCACTGCTGAATATTACTATGTTCGCCTTCAAAGAATGCCCCTTGGGAAGCTATGCACCAACACCAGTGTCAAGTTCACTCTTCAGAGCAATTTTGGAACTTTTTTTTTGGAAAAGATATCAGATTTGTCATCGTATTAACCTTGATGTAATGAACGTCACCAAAATGTCTTTTTTCAATATTTCTTTATCATTAGGTAAAGAAAAAAGTCACTCTAAGCAAGATTAGGGGAGTAGGGAAGGTATTTCAATACAGTTGTTTGTTTACTGGCTGAAAACTCCCTCATAGACAGTGCTGTGTGAGTTGGTGCATTGTCATGATGCAAGAGCCACAACTTTCTCATGCCAAGATTGTTAGTTAAGATTTTCCTGTTTCTCTATCAAGTTTACTTGGTTGACTATGCTTCTTACAGTCACCCAACAACATATAATTCAGTGAATTTTTGTAGTATTGTCATCAGTTCTGCCTCTTAGTAGTCACTATGACCTCTCTTCATAAGTGACACTTTCTCTTTCCTCAGAAAAATAGTTAATATATTCATATGCTGCAGTTTTTTTCATGGTATTATCTCCATAATCTTGGACTAACATGTCCCTGATTTCACTTCTACTCTTGCCAAGTTTAACAAGAAATTTAATGTTTTTTAGGTGCTATAATTCAAAATTCAAGCTCTGACATTCTTATGATAGCACAGAAAAGTACATAATAGCAATAACGAACACCACTCAACAAGACATTGCCACACAATGACAAGAAAACATCTATGAGATGCTGATGTGCCAAGATTACGAAACCTTACCGAGATGTTCGTTCAATGCTTTCAACATAAGCACACAGTGACAAGTTCACAAACTTAATTGTCATATCTTGTATAAATACTCTATTATGTACTGTAAGAAAATATATGATGAAATTTGTAGGGGTTTAAGAAAAGTGTAGTGGGAACAACTGAAAAAATAGTCCTTTCATAACAGAATGTAATATAGTGGTTTAATTAACAAAATAGAACTCTTACGTATAAACATCTGTAGTCCTTTATTATTTGTTATAACACAAGCATTGAAATAACATAAATATTCACCATGAAAGACGGAAATGCCCTAATAAAATACTGTACATCCAGAAAATGGTATACCACAGCTTTTAGTACCATTAAAAAGAGTGAAGTTGCCCTTTGTTGATAGAATATATTAGACGAAATAATTTGGTTATAGAAAAGTATGCATGACATGCACTCATTATAATTTAAAAATTATATTTGAGTATTATATATAAGAAATTAAATAAGTTTTTATGAAAGATTACTTCAGAATGAAGAAATATCATTTCCTTCATAAATTTGCAATTTAGAAAATATTACTTAAAAATGGAGAATGTATCTAAGAACTACTTAAAAATATTTCTTTTGAAAAGATGTCAAAAAGTTTTGGGATTCTTCCATGGGTGATTCTGTCCTTTGCTTTTAGCGTTGGCACTTGCACTGGAGCACTCTTCAACAGAATGCATCCTCATAAAGGTGGACCCCATTATGTCACTTGTACATAAATATTTAAAAAATGCAAATTGATATCTCCAATTATACTTTTCTGGATCAAAGACGCTAGGTGTCCAGGGACAGAAAAAGGAGGAAGGTGAATCAAAGCTGACGTACTTATGGCATCCCTTTTCTCTAACATAATTGCATGTTGAGAATTCACCAATTTAATTTTTTGACTTTTTTTTGGCAGTCTCTCTTTCTATAATGAAGAGTCTCAAACTTAAAAATGTTCTTACATGTAATATCCAGTTACATAGTAAAAAAAAAAAAAAGATTGAGATTCTGGGGAAAGTGAATAGAGAACTTACTTAGATAGAAGCAATGCTTAGTAGGCATCCAAATTAAGAGTTTCAAATTTATTTATATGTCATTTTCTTAAAAGCCTGCATAATTTTAGTTTTATTGTAGTCATCACTGGTTATTTTGGAGATGCAATCACAGAAATCTAAAAAAAAATATTCAAACTCTCATGATAATCCCCTAATTAAGCACATTCTAGAAGCTCAATTCTAAAAAGCTAGTGTTTTACATATAGTAGTCCAAATTCTCCATTTATTCTCTAGCGAAAAATTTGATATTGGTCATGTTAAAAACTAAAAAAGAGTGTCAAAAAATAATTGGTTTGAGAAAAGTCATTATTTGGTGAGTTAAAGTGACACACGAATCAAGAAGAAAAGCGGGGCAGTGGTAGAAAACATAACCACCTGTTAATCTCATTTAGAGTGATTATTTCATATTTGCTCATATTATATTGTCATTAAAAATTAATTTAATTTTTTTCAGACAGAGTTTAATTATGTTGCCCTCGGCAGAGTGCCATGGCATCACAGCTCATAGCAACCTCAAACTCTTGGTCTTAAGTGATTCTCTTGCCTCAGCCTCCCAAGGAACTGTGACTACAGGTGCCCGCCACATTGCCTGGCTATTTTTTGTTGCAGTTGTCATTGTTGTTTAGCTGGCCAAGGCCGGGATTGAACCTGCCAACCTCGGTGTATGTGGCTGGCACCGTAACCACTGTGCTACGGGCACCAAGCCAAACAATTAATTTAATTTTATTTATTTAATCTATTAAGCATGTGAGTTTTTTAAATATTTGAATACTTAAAAAATTTTTCATAGATTTTATTTTTCCCAATTAGCAAGCAAATAACTAGTTTTCTGACTACCTCTTACAAAGTAATGTTTCTTCTCCCACCAATTTTAACATGATCTTGATATGTATCTTCTTGGCTTCTTTGCTAAATGTCTAGATGTTGGAGTGGTTTTAGCTGTTAGTCCACGATCGTCTTTGCTTTTCCTTCTGCTTCTACACATTCTCTAGGCTTCAACAACTCTTTTTTGGCCAACCATTAACAAATGTATGTCTACAGGACAGATTTTTGCTCTGACCTCCAGCCTTGGCATAGTCATCTGCCTACTTTACATCTCCACATACCAAAACCGACTCTTTATTTCACCCTCGAGCACATTTCTTCTTGCTGGTATTCCACTCTCTCCAAAACGAGCAGCATCATACATGTAATATTTCAAGCTGGATATTTAGAGGACTAATCCATAAAGCAATCTTTTCTCAATGATCCTTCATCTTTCACACCTAACTGTTCCAAATAGGCTGTGTTCTGCCTGGGAATTATATAGAGTCTGTAAATGAAGACTGGCTCCTAAGTAACCTACAATTATCCACTGTTTTTTGCAAGTCATATCAGATTCTTTACAGAACAACTGGAGTTCTGCAAAAATCAAAACTGGGTACAGTAGGTAAGGTAATCTACTTAAACTACTATTGTTATATCAAATGATACAAAGTAACTAAGTTAAATGGTGTTTTTCTCGAGGAAAAACATAAGGCAAAAATAATCTATTCCCATTATTTTATTTGGTGATCTTTATAACTGTACTCTTGGGTAGCAGAATTTTTTTTTAAATCTTATTTCATACACCCTAAATTCGAGATTCAGAACACGTCGTTAACTTCTCTCAAGTCTGATATCTGACAACAAAACTGCCTCTTTCCACAATATTGTGTTATCTCTCTTTAAGACTCCGCTGGAGAATCAATGAAAAGTCAGAAATACTCTTTTCTTTTACACCTCCCAGCTGAGCTAAGGTCTAAATTTCCTGCAGAGATGTTACCATGTGTAATCTCACCAAAGCTTTTACAACTTTAACTACAGTCATGCTTCAGTGACCTACCTGTTCATCCGATACCTGCACATCTGCTTTAACACAAAACAATTTAGAAGTTAATAAGAGTAAGAAATCTTCTCATCATAGCCTCTGACATCTCAAGCTGCTTCCCTATCTCCCATGCATATTTGAAATTCAAAATGTCAGTCTCCAAATTTTCAACACAATTATAGATGCAGTGGAATGTTTGGGGAAGATAACTTTGCCAAAGTAGTGAAATATTTTTGTTAAATACCTGCTATTTCATAGTAAGAAATAGGCAGTAACTGACACACAGTGACTAGCCAGACATAGTATGGTCTTAAGGAAAACGTTCAGAAATAGGTTCCTTACTTTTGCTAAATTGCAAACCAGCATGGTTTCTCGTGCTCTGAAATGCTGTGCGATGTAGTAGTAGTAATCAAAAATGAGAAAGAAAACAAAGGCAGTAATTTGAGGAGGAGATGGGCAAAAGGAGAAACTCTTTTTGACGCTAACTTGCTTTTCATTGTCTTTTAATTCCTCTTGCGTTTCCAAAAGATGGTTTCCCAAATATCCACAAAGAATAACATGGGTCTTTTTTTTTTTTTTACGCAATCCAGATATTACTAGGTGTTTTCCTTGCAAATTCTGGTTCAGTAAACTGAAATGGGACTTGAAAAAAATCTGCATTTCAACAAGTATTTTAGTGATTTTTATGAAAAGATAACTAAAATATTTTGTAGACCCTCTGGGAGCTAGGTAACTAAACTTTTATAGTTTTTTTTTTTGTTGTTGTTGTTGTAATAGCCATTTAAATGAAGAATTTATTAAAAGGATAAAATTTAGCACTTTAGAGCTTTTTAATGAATATCTTTGGGTATGTTTTGCTGAAGTGACATAATTCTTCAATTCATTTGGAGCTAGCATTACAGCCATTGAATGCCTTCTAAGTTGGCTTTTTGAAAATCTTTGCATATGATTTCTAAACAGTCCCTGTTAGAAGGTCTATGAAACTCCAAATAAGCACCATGAAAACATGTAAATAAAAAGTGATAAAATCCAATAGATATCAAAATAACTCTTCCAAGTAAAAAAGAAAAAAGGCAATTTACCTAATGGAAAATAGAGAAGCAATTGATAGATCAATTTCACAAAAGAAGGAACTAAAGAGATCAATAAAAATGACACAATATGTGAGCTCATTAGTATTTCATGTAAACAAGGTGATATAAATGAAAACCAGATGATGTGCATTTGTTAGGTAACTTAAAATAATAATATCAAGTGTTAGGGCAGCACCTGTGGCTCAAAGGAGTAGGGCACTGGCCCCATATTGCTGGAGGTGGTGGGTTCAAACCCAGCCCCATCCCAAAAAAAAAAAAACTGCAAATAATAAAATAATAATAATATCAAGTGCTGACAAGGATGTAGCAAGAATACATTTGTTTCATCAATACACAAAACCATTTCATGATATTTTGTAAAGTTAGGGTGACTATAAAATATATTGTTCAAACTGAAAATTTTTAAGATAAAAAGTACTAAATATATAACATTGTTTATATATTATGTTATCACATATGTTAAATATATGTGATATTTAACATTAAAATATATAACATGAAATATTTAATTCACCTATATACTAAATTTATGCTTCATGGACATATGAAATAGTTCTTTTTTAAACTGTCTTTGAAAATGAATTCTTCAAATATTTAAAATAATAATTATATAATTTAAACAGAAAAATAACCCCTTTACATTTATTATATAGACATTAGAAATAGCAACCAGAATAATTATACTGGAACATATTTATATACATTAATCAGTTTATTAGCCACAATGATCCCTGAAAATGTATCCCTTTTAATTTTTATTAATTTTTTGTAAAATTTCTTGCAACCTTCTCTAATGTTAATTCATGTTGTCAATAAGAAAATTATTAACAATGATTAGTGTTTTGTCTGAATTTTTAAAAAATACACAATATTGTCACAGGTTTTATTTCTGGCAGAATAAAATTCACAGTTTTACTTTGAATCCATTATTTGATGCAAAATGGAACCATTTTTAGAACTAATTTTCGTGTGAAATATTTAAATAATGTTATTAAACTTTTAACATGCCTTCTATTACTAAGAGAGCTAATGTATTAAAAACTATTGATACATACTTCAAAGGTGTGAAAAAAGTAGAATTAAAAATACACATAATTTTTTTTAAAACAATAGTTTGATCTAAATGAAAACCCATGCTTCTCAAAATGATAAGCTTATACATTTTTTCAAACTTCGTATATTAAACCTATGAAAATGTCATTTTTGGGCATAGTTTTCTTCTCAGTAGAGTGCCGTAGCATCACACAGCTCACAGCAACCTCCAACTCCTGGGCTTAGGTGATTCTCTTGCCTCAGCCTCCCGTGGGCATAATTTTCTTAATGTAACAAAAGATTAATTTTTGAAATAGAAGCTGATCTTTTCCCCGTTATATTTGTATATTCTGGATTTTATGAGGTGTTATCTTTGTGGCCCTAAGAGTGGATTAAAAATTGCCAACAAACATGTTGTGTAAGTTTTATTATTCCCATAAATTTTCTTGAATAGGAAATTTAGTAGTTTTTAATTAAACATGTACTTTTATGTCTTAAGTCATTGCTGCTGAAACAAATTATTTAGGAAAAATAGTCGTTACTGAGCAACCCAATAAATAAATAGGTGTATGAGAGATGACAGAAACCACTGTTGCAAAACAGTGAACTATGTTCTATGTGCTTCGTTTCTATTCTCTGCACATACTTCATGTATGTTTAACCCATTATGACTTTTGTTTTCCACCAACTTAACATGTGATGGTTTGCCAGTTTTATCGTAGTGGACAACATTTAAAAAATGAGTCAAATACTTCACTACCACCCTGCGAGACTGGAACAAGCTAGCTGTCCCTAGCTGCTAGTCACCAAGCGCACACTGTTTCATCATTAAGCATTCTGCCTACTGTCCTTGTCAATGAACCATGTTGAAATAAATAAGGACAATAAAAATAATGTTCAGGTTTAACCCCCACTAAATTCAGAATTCTGTTAATATTTCATTTGTCTCACATCCTGCGTGAGGCATGACAATAGCTGGAAGAACTAGACAACATGAACGTTTAACAAGCCCATGCTGGCTCTAATCAATGAAACTTATAATAATACTTTATTAAAAATGAAAAATCCAAGACACATGCTTACCCAACGAGGATGCATGAGCAACAGTAGCACAGTGGCAGTCCTGGGAGGAGATGAGGATATTCGGTCTCCTCAAAGCTGAAATTGCACACATTCTGCACTCCAGCTATTCTTCTTTTAGTATACTCATGACAGACTCTTACACGTGTGACCCTGGAGGTGTAGAGAAGGGGTTTTATTGTAGCACTTCAATAAACACATTACGGAGCCTACCAGAATCCAGCAGACGAGGGTCTATGGCATCAATAAGGGTAGCTTAAAAAAAAAAAAAGGTTAAGTGAAAACATTGTGAAATAATGCATGCCTTACAATATTTACATAAACATGAGAATTCCAAAAACACTAATAAATGTTATTTCCAAAGGTATTTATTCAAATACAACTATGAAAACACAAAGATACACTTAAATACCAGGTTCACCATAATGGCACCTCTGGCCATGGAGAAAAGAAAATGAACCCATGGAAGGGTAGTCCAATTATAACTAACATAACCTCAGTAGAATGGGGCAGGTATTAATAGTCATCATTTCTGGGTGGGCACAAATAGATATTTACTACGTTATTTTGTATTTCTGTTTTTTCAAATTTAACTCTAAAACAAAATAATCTCCTAATGAACAATATTGTTATTGGAATCCATTTATTACATAATTGCTTTGCTTAAAAAATTCCCTGCTACCATTGCTACCTCTGAGGAGTTTAAAAAGTGAAAATTAGAAAATGTAGTACTTGTTCAAAGAAACATTTTTTATAAAAATAAATATAAAATAAAATATCTGACCAGTGCATTACTCTTCTTGGCCCATTATCTATACAAAATAATAGAGAGAGAAGGATATATCCAAAATCAGACTTACGAAGATAGGAAATAGTTTTATGCTCAACTGTTTAAAATATATTCTTAAAAGAAGTAATAAATTACATTTCAGAAATGATATTTTTGCATTTGAAAATCATGCACTGAAACATGATTATAAAACCTATGCGAGCTCTGTGGAAACAATGAATATGCTGCTGGCTGTGTAAAAGATGGGAACAGCTACCTTCATGCAAATTAACTATAGACTGCACTTGTACTAATTAAGAGAACTACAGCTTAGTCAATCAAATGAAAATAGACGAGTTATAATTGATGTCGCAATCCTACTTTATTAAATGTGTATTGGAATCATATTTCGCTTTCTTCTATTTTGAGAAACATCGCTTTACTAACTGTATAGAAAAAAGATTGTGCAGACCAGCATGATTTCAATAGAACATATTTCATCTTCAAATCTGATTAAAAAAACTTTCCGATCCACCAAACCCTGTAAGAGAAAACTGAATCAGGCTAGACACACATTTCAAAGAGCTGATGAAGTTGTAAATCATTTATGCCTCACTCTCAAGTTACCATGATAACACTTAGCATAGTGTTTTCCGGCTTCAAGGAGCCCACATACTTCAACCAATTAAGCCTTACGCTACCCAGTGAGATAGTGATAAGGAACCCCTTGAAGAGAGCATCTAACTTTACAGTTCACACTGGCTTGTGTAGAATTCCACGTATATGTCGTATTGTGTTTTCCTATCTTTGTATTTCAATAAATCTTCAGAGAGATGATATCCATATGTGAGTAGATGCTACGTAGCCAGCTATTGTGAATAAAATGATGTACAGTGCATTCAATCTGCAAGATACGCTCACAAAGGAAGATAGATGTACAGCCAACACATAAAAAACATCTGGTACAGTCTGCTGTGCTTTCTTTTCTTATTCATGTTACATCTTATTCTCAGCTGTTTCAGAATGGACCTGTTCGATTTGAACAGGCTAAAACTTTTCAACGGAGGCTCTATAGTTCTCTTGTTAATTTTCATAGTTATTTTTATTTATTCTGAAAGAAACTGCATTAAAATTAAGTCTATAAATTATGTTGAATATAGAAGGATATCATATATGAAAGTTTCACTCCAATGAAAGAATATTTAACTATTGTCAAGAATTCTCTCTACTACGATTCCCTGCTCTGCAGGTAGCTGGCTACAGGGGTCTACCAAAACAAATCTATTCCTGCAGTAAAGGCCAAAGCTAGGTCACGCAGGAGAGAACATTTTCTGCCTGACAAGCACCATGTATCTTTTCCCTGAACTAGGAGAAATCCTTACCCAGTTTCTTTGTTCAATTGAAAATTCATTTATAATTAAACATTTTTTATTACAAAGAAAATCTAGCTCCTTTCTAATTACTTTTCTATATCTATTCTCTATAAACATCTAAGTCACATAGACGTATACACATGCACACACATGAAACCCTGCAAATGAAATGCCATCCAATGCGTACGTGGGCTCTGTTCTAAAAATTCTCTAGTGTACTATTTGCATTAAGGTAAAAGTTATCATTCAATAGATGACCTATTTTATAAACGTCCCTAGGGCATCATTGGAGAAAGTATGTACGAGAGAAAGTAATTACTTTACACCTACACTTTCTTTGTAACTAAATTTATACTGCGTAGTTAAAATGTTCAACTTTGTTGTAAAGACTCTACTAGGTAAATTTTATTTTATTTTATCATCATTATTATTATTTTTTTGCAGTTTTGGCCGGGGCTGGGTTTGAACCTCCCACCTCGGCATATGGGACCAGCGCCCTACTCCTTTGAGCCACAGCCACCGCCTAAATTTTATTTCTTTTAATTCTTACTTTTATTTTTCCAAAATGTGTTGAGATATTGTTCAACTCTAATTTCATCTGGGTATAGACAACCAAGGAAAGGAGAATGCCATTTAATCTCATAGCAAAGCATATCGTCTCCTGACTCCATCTCAGGTGGGTCATGGAAAGGAGCAGGGTATCCACTCCTGCCTTAGAACAGCCTTTCACCAATAGATCAATACTTGAAAACATTTGCCCATGTATAGCCCTTGTTCTGAAAAAAAAAAAGACTTCACTTGAGTTTTGATTGAACCCAATCTGGCCTTGGGACTTTTGAGACTTTGCTCAACTAATTTCAAAGCTTAAAGGGTATGTTCTCTGATGAAAATATTGATGACCCTTCAGTCAAATTCTATACGGGAAAATCTAACCTGTGGACAAAATTGCACCACATAACATCTCCACCAATTAATTCTTTGTTCTGAAAATGCTTTATTTTGAATGTCTATTTATGTCTACAAAGTAAAATAGGTTCTTAGGACCAAATGCATTGTTTTAATCCTACAACTTTTATGGGAGATCGGACATGAAGACATCACGGTGAGGGGAACAAGACAGGAATTTACATCTAGTGAGATGGTTCAGCATGAAACGAAAAGGCTTCTCTCTGGGTCTCTAATTTCTTGTAAGATAAAATGCAAAATGATTACAAGTAATAATTTTAAAAAGGAGTCACAGTCTCTAGTGTCTAATTTGTTATTTGCTAGCAGATAGCAAACGCCTTTATGCTATCTCTAAAAGTTCCCTAAAATACATTAAGCATTAGATTCTGGTCCTGAATACGCAAAGCGGGAGGACACAGGCAGTAGCTGCCTGGGGGTTCTGATCTAAAGACAGAAATAAATAATGTGCAGCTGAGTGGGCAACTCCACTGCCAGATTTCCTACCTGAGGCACATGCAAGCCTCTTGAAATTCCCAGAAGTATTGTGGGAAATGAAACTGGGTTGTGAATACTCTTTTAAAAATTAAGCAAAAGGGCGTCCTGGGTGCTGGTGTGCTGAACAGTCAAGTGAGATTGTACCTATGACTTCAGTTTCAGGGTTTCAGATAAATCCTTAAGATCCCAATTTGAAGCTACTTCATAAAATCATCTGAAATGGAGTAAGTAAAACCATCGAGTTTCCAATTGTTTCCATCACTAATAGGAAAGAAGACCTCGTGATATCCAACCTTAAATTGTAAGACTGATTTAACTTTCATGAAACATACTTAACTTGGGATAAACAAATTTTTATTGTATCCTTTTTTGGTGTTACAGTTAGAAGATTTAAATGGCGCCATCTGGGGATTTTTAGTCTGCTTGGTGTTGTGGTCACCACACTAAATAAAAAACACTGTGCAAAACTAGCAAGAGAAAGTTTGCACCAGGATTTTACCTATTTTGAACAAGAGTAGATTTGAAATAGGACCTTGAAAATGGTGTCTTCGAACCAAGAGTCAAGGGAGACCACCAAAAATAATAATAACACTTTGACAAGAGTAATATTACCAAAAGATACTACATTTCTATTGAAATAGAACATAAAAAGGTAGTAGAAACTTCTCAATTTAGTAATAGTCAGGGACACTGAATTATATTTTTCACACTTGTCAAAATGTGTCCTATGCAACAATCTCAGCTATTAAGATCCTTTCTCTTTTTTAATCTTCTTTTTTTTCTTTACTTACAAAGTAGGCTGAATAAAGTTCCCAGATAAGTTTAGTTACTTCCCTGACACTGCTGTTTCTATATAGAAACATGGTAACTAAATGCCTTTGTAGATAGATTTTTTTTTTAAAAAGAAAATAGACAAATAAATAAGAATATAATAATATATTTTGCTTCTCCATTCCTACAGTCTTTTTCATTAGTATTGTTTTTTGAGACAAAGTCTTACTCTGTACCCTAGGTAGAGTGCCTTGACATCATAGCTCACAGCAACCTCAAACTCTTGGGCTCAAGCCATCCTCCTGCCTCAGCCTCCTGAGTAGCAAGACTACAACACCCAGGTAGTTTTTATTTTGATTTTTTTTTGTCTTGTTTTGTTTGTTTGTTTGTTTGTTTTGTTCTGGGTTTTTAGTAGAGGCAAGTGTCAATTTTGCTCAGGCTGGTCTCCTACTCCTGAGCTCAAGCGCTCTTCCTGCTTCAGCCTACCAGAGTGCTAGACCAGAGTGCTAGGAATATAGGCATGAGCCGGCCAATATTTGTTTTTTACCTTGAACACTGACATTAAATTTTTATGTTATGTTTTTTTAAAAACCAGGATACAAACTGTAAATTCTTCCCTTTCTGTTAAAGAAGAACTTTTGATGATTTTTCTGGGTTTTGGAAATGCAAGTAAACCATTATTTCAGTAAATAGACATTAAACTCATCCAGGCACACATCTTCTGTTCATTTTATCTCTATGATTGCAGCTCATTCCAACTTTCCACTCTCAGCTTATTCTCTGAAGACCAAATAAAAAGGCTTTTAGTGATTTTAGAATTCATTTGGAAAGAGATCTCAGTACTGTTATTTTATTCTCTTTTAGAGTAAGTCATGACCAACCCAGTTGCATGACCAAAGTTGATCCAAAAGTAACAGGAATTGTTCATAATTTAATTTGTCTAGAGCTAAGACTCTTTAAAAATATTAATAAGAACTTTTCTGGATTATGATAATGTTAAAGATTATTATGAAGGTTTTTATAGAGTTGGGTAGGGTTTCTAATTACGTAAAAATAATGAAAATACAAAGGTTGAAAAAGATGATAATGGAAGAAATCTTCACCACCAGATTAGTGAAATATATATAGTGTCTTTTTCATCCAAAGTACACGTATCTTTTTAAAAGGAACAACTTCTAATGTAATGTGCTTTTCTGGTTGTTTCTCTGCAATTATGCTAACAAGTATCATGCTGAGAAAGGATTAGTCCTGATGGACAATCAAAGACAATGCTTCCTTCCTGGTAAAAAGGTGAGAAAAGATGTGGGCAACGGAGCAGTAGTTATTAGGCATAACAGCAGGAGGTCCATATGACCAGTTAGTGAGCAAGAGCAGAGTTTGCTAAAGTAGAGAAACTGCCAAGTCACTATTGCTGGCTCTCAGAGGCATCATATAGGTAACACCTTCGACTTGAGGGTGAAAACCATGTTGCACGTATCCCTCTGACAGCTCAACTTAGCGCTCATCCCTCAGCTTGACAGCCATGACACCTAGCTAGATAGAAACTCCCAGTGGGAGAAAGCATTTGGCATAGCAGCGGGATGTTGGCACCTGCAACGTCCGAAGGAACAGAAAACACCCCTAAAAAGAAGAATCAGGAATAACTTACCCTTTTGGTTCCAAATTAAAAAAGAGACAGAAAAAAACAAATAGAAAAAGAGAAAACAGATTTTAAAGATGACATTAAATTGTGTTTAATTATATCCCCTATAACGTTTCAATAGTAGCCAATATAGCAAAATGATGGAAAACGTAGAAAAAATGTCCTACTGACTTTCAATAATATATTTTTATAGTTCAGTTAATGTTTTATTCAAAATTACCTTCTGAAAATATTTTCCTTAAAGTAGAGGTCTGAAACCAAAAATCGGGCTACATTTATTTTCTCTTTACTGATAATTGTTGACATTATATGTCAAAATTCAATCCCAGCGATTCTGAAATACTCGATTAAGCAGCATAATAGATTGCATTCATTTGTCTCACACACATTGTATAGACTACTGATATTAACCGGAGAAAACTACAGGTTTCCAAATGAACTAATCATATAATACTAAGTAAACATGCTCAAGTCTAAAGAATACGGATTAGGTTACATTCCAAAATGACAACGTGGAACAAAAACACGGTCTCTTAGAAATGGGTGTCTAATACAATCATTTTTAATGTACCTCCCAGAGATCGCTTTAAGGCAAAGGTGACCACAAGGCCAGTGGTAGATGGTTACAAGCCGTCTTCCCCAACATCTGTGTAAATACATTCAAAGAACTAAAGGCTGCAGTTTCAAAAATTAAACTACAAAAGGCCATATCTATAACTGTACACAAAATCGCCTTGTCTACCCTGTCTTCTTACCCCCTACTATTTCTGGTGCTATTAAAGAAAAAGAATGTCTGAAGACCACCAAGGAGAAAAAGGCCAGAAGGAGGACATGGGAATAATTACTTCCAAGGGTGCCTTGAAACAGTAGTGAGTCCTTTCGCTGCTCTGTAGAAATAATATCTGTGCATATAAATCAGGCGGATAGGTTCAGATCACGTTTGTTCACAAACTGTGCAGTTTCTATTGATGATATTTTCTTTACTTCTTCCCATTTTCTTATTGTTTTAATTGGTAAGATGATAACTAACTATGATGCATAGGGATGATTTACTACCCTGCTTTTATTTATGAACACTAACAAGAAAATCATGGTTACCCTACTTCTCAGAAAAAGACACAAAGGATCTTTTGTGTGTGTGTATCTTTAATCTACCGATCTAAAATGGGTCTTCTACAGTCAAACTTAAGGAAGAAGAATACAGTTTTTATCAAAACAGAAAAACTGCATATGGGTTTGAAATAAAAGTGGAGAGAAGGGAGATTGCAGTAGTGGTATATTTCAACTTTAAAAAAATGAGTCAGCCTTTTTTGAACTCTGTGCATCACTCACACAAGCCAACAATCAAACCCCTTGCAGATAAAGATGAAAAGTTAAAATTTTGATCATTTTCTGAGGACATGTGACAGCACAAAAACCACATTTTAACTTACTCCTGAATTTTCTTTGCCACAAAACCTGCTATATTTCTTCCAGAATTACTGATTCACAGGTTAGAAATTTGCTAATAGCTGAGAAATTTAAAATCCAGAAAAAGGCTCGGCACCTGTACCTCAAGCAGCTAAGGCACCAGCCACATACACCAGAGCTGGCGGGTTTGAATCTAGCCCAGGCCTGCCAAACAACGATGACAACTACAACCAAAAAAAAGTAGCCAGGCGTTGTGGCGGGCACCTGTAGTCCCAGATACTTGGGAGGCTGAGGCAAGAGAATCGCTTAAGCCCAGGAGTTGGAGGTTGCTGTGCCACCATAGCACTCTACCCAGGGCGACAGCTTGAGACTCCATCTCAAAAAAAATAAATAAATAAAATCCAGAAAAAGTTAAATATATAGCTCTCCTAACTAACGTGCAACTTTTCTTCTTGTTAGGAAGGCAGTGAAAGTTGCTGTACTTTCTCTTGTTTACTAAGTACTCAGGGCCCAATCTATTCTCTACCTGTAGATGACCACAGTGAATGGCATATTTATTTACTTCATTTTAGAGGAAGTCTTTAGTTTTTTTCTCTGCAGTTTCTTTATGTACACATATCACCATTGTTTTATGCAGCTAAAGTCCATTTGTTTTAAAATCAGTTTGTAAATAAGAAAAAATATGTTACATTACCTATGGCATTTACATGATCTGAGACTAAATTTTCACATTCCCATTTTATTTTTCATTGCGTGTTTATCTTTTTCTTTTTTTTTAATCAATGTATTATAAACTGAGGGGGGAGTTGTTTCTTTTTGTTTGTTTTTTATTGTTGGGGATTCATTGACAGTACAATAAGCCAGGTTACACTGATTGCATTTGTTAGGTAAAGTCCCTCTTGCAATCATGTCTTGACCCCAGACGGTGTGGCACACACCAAGGCCCCGCCCCCCTCCCTCCTTATGGGAGAATGGGACCTTTTTCAAAATGGTCAGCTTCTTTTGCAAGTACCCAGCTGTACCTAAAGGCCCCCCAGTAACACATCAGTTCCTGGACCTGACAGGCACAACCCTCCAGGATTCTGCCCCTGGCTGGCTTTTCTACCTCTGTACTTTTGCACTTCAAACACTGACAAATACAACTCTAATGTCTCAGTACTCTGTACTTGACATTCCTTGAGATGTCCTGTCAGGAACCAAGTGCCCCTCTCAGATCTTTTGCTTGAGATTGAACATAACTGATGGTTTGCATGTATGGTCTTTTTTAAAAATACAACTCCAAAGTAATGTGAAAACTAGAAAACTCGGGTACATCTGAAAATGTCCATGAAATTTTCTAATATAAGTGACAGACCTACTGTCTTACGTTTTTCCTACCCTTTCCCTTATGAAACCCACATTAAAAGCATAAATGATAGTAAATAGCAAAAAAGAGGAGGGAAAGCAAAAAGTATACACTATTAATGACAAATAAGCTGGACATCATAAAACAGATAGAGAAAGGCACCTGCAGGGCTGCTACGGCCACAGCCTAGAGAATGTCTCAAGGATGTCTTGCCAAGAAGGAATCTACAGAATTCCCAAGGGCCAGCAGGCTAGAAAGTAGAAGGTTTGCCCGAGAACATAAGTAAGGCCTACGTCCGTATGACGTGCACATTGAACAACTGAGCCCCCACTCTGAGAAGACTCCCTGCAATGGAAGAGTTGACTCTCTTCTCCATCTTCCACTGAAGCAAACAGAATGGTTCTATGTCTGCAATCCTAGCACTCCTGAAAGCTAAGGCAGGTGGATTGCTTGAGCTCAGGGGTTTGAGACAAGCCCGAGCAAGAGCAAAAACAGAAAAACTAGCCAGACACTGTGGCGGATACCTGTATTCCAAGCTACTCTGGAGGCTGAGGCTAAAGAATTACTCAAGCCCAAGAGTTTGAGGTTGCTGTGAGCTATGATGTTAGAGCACTCGGCCAAGGGCAACAGAGACTGTCTCAAAACAACAACAAATAAACAAGCAAATAGGATGGTTCTACTCTGCATGTTTTACAGTCAGTGTCTTTATTGCCTCATTCTTAAATATAAAAGAACAAACAAGGAAAGCAAGACACTTGAAGTAGGTTTCCAAAATGCCAGACTGAAACCACAATCCATATCCAGAAACAAGCTGTCCTCACGAAGCCTGTATTTTAGAAGATTCAGAAGTAACTGCTGAATATTCTCAGGTGATTGCTGTAGGAAGAGAACTGTGAAAAGGAAGAGTGATGCTGGAGTGAATTTTAACTCTTCTGTAGAATTGTCTTTCCAAATTATGTATACATATTACCAGGATAAAGGAAATATTTATGCAGATATGATTGTGTAGTTGTCACACAGACATGCATTGAGCTCCCTGGTTGGGAGCTTGCCTCTGTCTTAAAGGTTCTTTCACCAGTAGTTGGGGAGGTTGCCTGATTCTAGTTCCCAGAGGGGCTAGACTGCAACGTCAAAACATAAGGACTCAGAAATCAATCAAATGAACAAACATACAAAAAAACCTTGTGGGTTCGGTTTCCGTTTTGCAACTATGAGAGCTTTAGTAACAAGATTTTGCTACTGTTTCTTTGGTTTTGCTGAATTCAAAGCCAGAGAAATCAGTCTGCACTGAAAGAGTGGTGAAAGTCATCTTGTTTTAAATTCCAATGGTCTCCACTTAATGCCTGAAGATATTTAATAGTTTTTTTTTTTTTAAATCCTCACCCCATCGGTTCTGACACCTGACCAATTATCTGACCGATAATGTAGATTGCTGACTTTGATGTCTTTCTTTTGAGAAGGTTTTCTTGTTTTGGTACTTAGTTATTTTCAACTGTGAGCTCATTTTCCACCAGGATATCAGCTACTTTCCCTGCAGGATGGGGTACGGGTTCAGGGACATGAACTCAGGGTCATTTTTTTCTTTGGGGAGCTGCCCTATCAGTCAAGCACTACAATTGGGTTGTATGTTTAACTCCTTATGGTAAAACCACGGTGGTGTGAGATCTCATGCCTGTGGGATTTAGGGGAGGGAGTGAACATAGAAGTTGATTAGCACATTTGCCTTTGAACAAATCATTGAACAAATCAGGTCACCAACACCTGGTGTGTATATGGGTGGTGTTAAAAAAAATTCCTTTTAGTTTGTCTTTCCCCTACAATTCTGCCTTCCAAGTTAAAGCCACACATCCAGATTAAGTCATTTCCCAAGATGTTTCATAGGGACCGTGTTTTTTGGTGGCAGTTTTTAACTCTTGGAATCCTTACTTACATTTCTTTTATTTTTTTATCAAATCATAACTGTGTACAATTATGGGATACAATAAGTTGGTTTGATATGCAATGTGGAATGCCCAAATCAAACTGATTAACATAGCCATTATCTCACTTATTTATTTGTCATGGTCAGACATTTATACTCTACTCTTAGTAGTTTTGAAATGTACCACTGCATTATGGACAATAGGTCAGGTCCCACTTCTCCCCTCCTTCTTTCTGGACTATAGTTGTCTTTTATCATTCATATGAACATGTAGGTGATGATATATTGGTTTCGTAATAGTATTGAGTACATTGGGTACTTTTTCCCCCATTCTTGAGATACTCTACTAAAAATAATAAGTTTCACTTCTATCCAGGTAAACATAAAAGTTGTAAAGACTCCATCCTTTTATGGCTGCATAGTATTCCATGGTATACATACCAAAATTTGTTAACCCATTCATGGGTTAATTCATATCTACGGTTAATTCTTATCTGCAGTTTCTCCAGAGTTGTTTGTGGAGGATGGTTCTCGTGGCACTTGCTAATTCTTGTTTTTGACCAGAAATCACAAGTTTTAAAATACATCTCTCATATTTCTTTGTGTATCAATGCATACAGTTCCATAATTTCCTCTGGTTTTTTTATTGTAAAATCATGGCTATGAAGAACATAAAGAGTAAGCTAAAAGTGGATGGTAGATTTTGGAAATTTGGCCCTGACCCCAAACTGATTCTGAACTAAACATGAGATGCTTTGTGGGAAGACTTCTTAGAGGGAAAATGGGGACTTGGTCACCATACTGGCCACCCAGGAGAATGGCTGCCTGTTTTGACTGATGAGAGGAATCACATATGTCATTCATTTTATTTATGATAGGAAAATAGTCTCCATGATGTGTAATGAGTCACTTCCTGAAAGTTAATATTAAGAAGAGAGACCCTGAAACTCCCTGCCCACTGTGTTACACTGTGAATTAAGAACTTTGAAATGCTGTTAAGCTCCCTGTAAAGTAACACAGTAACTTAATTTTACACCATGAACAAATAACCTAAAGTTAACTTAAGAAGCAACATTATTATTCTAACAAAATTACTGATTTAATCTCAGTCCTCGACCTTCTGTAGAAATCTCATGTGTCTTATTATCTTGCTTACCACAAAACTAAGTCAGGGGATTTATGCACTATGTTTAACTTTTCAAATAAATTGTGGAAAAATGAGTCTCTCTTTTCTATAGGTATTTTGGCAGATGTTCTGAGCACTGTACGTGGACTGAATAAACACTTTCACAGATACAGGAGTGTTTTTGTGCTTCACTTAATTCTGGAAATATAATAATAATATGAGAATATTAACTTTTGGATAAATATTGAAAACCTTACATTGAATCCATTAAAATTGCTCAGTATTTAGGAAAAATGCACAACATTAAGTAGGCCTATTGTGTCAGTATGCTTATTAAAACAGAAGCTGATATCTGTAAAAACTTTCCTCTTAAGATGACCAATATATTTTATTTTAAGAAATTAGATTCTGTATCAGTAATATGATGAAATTTCACTGGCATAAATTTTAATAGTTAAATATTTCAGTTATCTCGGCAATGCATTTAAAATATTATTTACATAGATATTTGGCCGTCTTATAAGAGGAGGAAGCCATTCAAACAGTACAAACAAATTTATGCTATCAAATTTTGAAATATAATCATGTGAAAAAGATAAAAGTCAGACCAATGAAAAAATTTGTTGATCCTGAGCTTTGGAAAATTCCTGGTAACTTTAAGATTTCCAAGAATCAGCTTCTGACCATTAAATGAAACAGCAACAATAATAATTGTAGGACACTTCTCTGGGAGACGGGGGGCCCAGTTCTCTCTGTTTTCTTGCTTGTAGTTCTCAAGAATAACTGTAGAAAGTGCTGGGAATGCAACAACCTCAAGTAAGGAGGGAGGTAACTACCTGTTGCATATGAATCCGTTCTGTCTCACCAGGCTCAGACAAGTTGGTCACCAGGGCACAGTGAACCCCTTCACACTTCCAGGTGCTATTGTAAATACTAAATAAAATAATGCACACGAAATTCTTAAAGAGTGTCACTTGAGGTGTTTTTAAATATTAGCTATTATTATTATTTATATGATTTATTATTATTACAGTTTCTTATTCTGATTATCACATTTTAAGATTCTTTTCTAAACTAAAGATTTTGTTGGAGGATAACCATGCCAAAGATTCTGGAGACTAATAATAAAAGAAATAGTTAAAAGAGATAGTGAATAAACAATTAAGAATCATGTAAATGCCAAATAATAGAACCTCCTTAACCTCAAAGAGTATATAGTTCAATCTCTCCATTTAATATTGAACATGTGAAGAAACAAACTCGCTGTGTCTTTGGGCGACAGTCTCATACAGATAAAAATCTACTTACGTGCAGATCTGGTTCCCATAGGAAGAAGTTTGGGGAGGAGGGTTTCCACGTAGAGACATCCACACTTCAAAACTGTCTAACATAGAAACCAGACACTAATATACTAATATAGCAACCAGAAAAAAAGTTACTTCTTCACATTCCAGATATTTAAGCAAATGTGATAAATTTAGTAGATAGTACTAATCAAAGAGTGAGAAGTTGGCACAGACTATAGTTTCTCATAATTTAAACTTAAATTTTTTATAAAGTTAATTTGTTTGCCTTTATTGATTGATTGATTGATTGATTGATTTTGAGACAGAGTCTCACTCTGTTGCCCTGAGTGCCTTGGCATCATAGCTCACAGCAAGCTCAAATTCCTGGGCTCCAGCAATCCTCTTGCTTTAGCCTCCCAAGTAGTGGGAACTACAGAGCCCGCCATGATGCCCAGCTAGTTTTTCTATTTTTCATAGAGGTGGGCCTTGCTCTCGCTCAGGCTGATCTTGAACTCCTGAGCTCGGGTGATCCACTTGCCTTGGCCTCCCAGAGTGTTAGGATTACAAGTATAAGCCACAACGCCTGGCCTTAGCTTGCTGTTAAAAATAAAATGGGAGGTAAGTACACAGGAAGCACATGTTCTTGGTAATCAGGGAGGTACATGGAAGTCAAAATAGCAGACAAGGAAAGAAATTAATTAAATGAATTGTTAGTTAGCATCGATTTCATATTAGATATCAAACTGAATGCTATAGGAAATATAAAAATGGAGTGCAAATGGAACATTTATGCTACATTCAGATATGCAGAATGAGCTAAATATTAGCTAACATTTACTGTGATGTTTCATTGCAGAAATAGTTAGAAATCATCAGAATTAATTATGTATAGTGCACTTGGAAGACATAAACTGCATCAATTTAGTATAAAAATAGCTCTCAAGGGCAACAGTGAATGAAAGTGTGAATAGGAACTATGTTATTATTTTGAGCTTTTTTTTCTTGTTAAAATCTATTTTCTGTGCTATATACAATTCAACATCACTTCTAAAAGATGTGAGGCTTAGGGAACATTGAACTATTATTATTTTTTTCTATAAATATTTAACAGAAATGTAAACATATTTTGTTTTAAATGTAGAGAGTGGCTTTGAAGTACAAAACTCATTGTGGGGCCTTTGGGCACAGGGAGAATAGTTTTTTAAAGTGTATGGGTTGGTTGTACGCATACATGAAATTCTGGTATCCTTTGGTAGTAGCTAATAAACCATATTCTAACGGTGCCTTATAGCACAAAGCTGGAAGGCTTTGTAGTTAAAGCAAAGTTAAAGTTAATCCTGAAAACTGTCATTGCAATTTACCAGGTTCATGAACTTGGACAATGTATGTAACTTCTCTGATCCTCATTTTCCACATATGAAAATATTTCTTTGCTAAATTATGATTTTCCCAACACTTTTTTATTGTTACACAATATTTTGCATATGTTTTGAAGTACATGTGTCCAACATTTTTCTTAACTTAATTTGTTCCAAACTGGAATATTAACTATTTTCTTAGTACCAAAAGTGTTCAATAACACAATTTACTTTCTTTAAAACTGCCGTTCATTTATTCACCTGTGATTAAAATAGTTCCCTTCTGCATGCATCTGTTGGCTGGATAACCCATCACTCATGGTCAATCTTCCTCTTAGCCACCAGCCTCCACCGAAGAGGCTGAAATATCTAGCATTTACTTTGTTAGTTTCACTGTGCCTGAGTGATCATGGGATACACTTCTGGTCCAAAAGACTTACACCACATTGGCTGAGAACTCTGGGAAAGCTTTTGCTTTCCAGAAAAAAAGGATACACTTGACTCATAGGACTCTTATCCTCTTTTTTCCTTCCTTAATCATGAATATAATGTCTGCAATTGCATCTTTCCTGTAGAAAATGCCAAAAGAATTTTTGAAATGCTATCACCATGTTGTGGAGCAACTGAGAAAAAGGCAGCAACTACCTGACTGTGATTGGTTCATATATGAGAAAAAGAAGACTCTGTTGCTTAATCTATGTGAAGTTATGTGAAGATAAAAAATGTTTCTGTTATGTGAAATTAAAAAATGTTTCTTAATGCTAGAATATTGTCTTCTTTTTATTGATCTCTATCTCCTAACATTTCTTATCTTCTCATATTGATTAATTATAGATGGTAATTCCTTTGTTGTGGGAGGCAGACAGGCTGAATTCCTCAGAGACCTTCTATCTCAGGGTAAGGTGCTCAATCAGGGGATGCCTCACTGACTATCCCTGCATGAGGAAATTAGCAGTGCAGGCAGCTGAGAGACTTGGTCTACCCCCACCTCCTCCGGTTGCACCATTATCTGGCCACTTCAGATGTTCCATCACCCTATTTCCTTGCTTACCCTTTACTCAACTTCCCAGGGGGCTGTAATCTCCCCTCTGTAATTCTTTTTATTTTTTTCTTTCATTGTTTAGGATCCATTGAGGGGACAAAGAATTAGGTTACACTGATGGCATATGTTAGATAAAGTCCCTCTTATACTTATGCCCTGCCCCAAGAGGTGCGCCACACACCGTGAGCCCCCAACCTCTGTCATTCTGAACCTTCACTGCTCACTACTTAGGTCTGTGCATCGTTGCATGTATACTCTGTTATGTACCCAATAACAAGATTCCAGAAAACAGGATAGGTGCTGCGCTGTGTTCATGCTGCCACCAGGCACATGAAACATTGTATGCCCTTACAGGCCTCCGGTTTTAGGTACTAACTTTGGTGTAGGTTTTGTGATTTCTTCCATGCTGTCTCCCTTCCTGACCACTGTCCCAGGTTTGGGCCTACAGACACCCAATACTTTGTCAAATATATTTAAGGAGGTATCCCTGTGGTAATATAGAAAGAGCAATGCATTGTAAACCAAATCTCATATTTTATATTTAAATCTTCAATGTAATCCCAAAATCCTTTAGAGGGGGCAATTGGAGGAAATGCCATGACTGCACTCCTGGTTTAGGGTCAACGCACAGTAGATGGAAACAAAGTAGGCCTACCGGGCAGGATGCAGAATTACTCCTGCAAAGAAGGAAGAGACGTACTCTGGTTTCTCCCATCTTTTTGTCTTCTGATCTCCCCAGTGTCACGTGTTGAGTGAAATCAACCAGGAAGGAATTTTTATGGGAGTCTAGAAACAGTACCTTATAGGAGTCAAGTCTCTGAAACGCAGAACAGTAAGAGGGAGAAGTGAGAAGCCCCTGTGGGCACAGAAGTCCAGAAGCTCGCAGAAAGCAGTATCAGAAGTAAAGTTATCATCAGTGGGTTAAGAGAGGAATGGCCTCAGACATTAGTTATAGATGAAGAACAACAAAAGTAAAATGGAACTTGGGAGGTAGATGGAAAAAAATCACAAGAATGTACAGAAAGATGGGCAAAATTATAAAGTCAAAGGTGTTTACTGTTCTTTTATAGGTTTATTTTTGTCCCTCTCATAACCTTTTCTCCAGTTTCTTGATTCATTAATTTATTCAACAAATTCTTTTTTGAACACCTACAAAGCTTCAGGGACTGGGCACATGGGGTCATATGGGCACTCTGTCTTATTTCACTCACTTCATGTTTTTTTCCAAAAATGTTTTTCTCCCAAACACTCTTTTTTTTCAAATTCTCATCCTTCAAGTCCAAGGAAGTTGGCTGGTCATAGTGGCCCACACCTGTTATCCTAACAGTATGGGAGGCTAAGGGGAAAAGTTAACTCGAGGCCTAGAGATTGAGACATGGGCAGCATAGTGAGACTCTGTCTCTATAAATAATAGAAAAATTAGTTGGACATGGTGGTAAATGCCTACAGTCCTAGCTATTCTGGAAGTTGCTGGTTGCAAAGAGCTGTGATCAAGCCACTACCCTTCAGATTGGGCAATACAGTGAGACCCTTTCTAAAAAGAAAAGAGAGAAAGAGAAGAAAGGAAAGAAGGGAGGGAGGGAAGGAGGAAGGAAGGAAGAGAAAGACCTAGTCAACTGTCCCTGCCCTCAGAAGATTTCTACAAACCCCTAAACCCAGTTAAGAACTTCTCTCCTATTCCCATAAGTTACTGACTATGTATGGACTTTGTAACAACTGTCACAGGACATTGCAACTACCAATCTTATCTTTATTTTCCAACTGAGATATGACTATATTGAGGGAAAAGATTATAAAGACAACTTCTCGACATTTTTCAGGTATTTACAAAAGCTGATTAAATATTTGTATGTGAAGTTTTAATATATCCTTTTTTGTTGGAAAATAACATGTAGTAAACAAATGTACCTGCCAATTCCCTCTGAACTGATTAACTGTAAAGACTATGTTTTGGGAGCAATTTCACAAATTTCTAGGAAAAAAATCTCAAAGGATAAATTGTAGGTTTTAGAATATTGCAATATATTAGACAGTTTTTATTTATAGTTCATCTGTATTGTTATCTTTAAGACTTAACAACAATTGTTTATTATAGTGAAAATGTAGTTTCTTATAGAAAGTCACCTTGTTTTGAAATCTTTATTCTGTTTACTAAAACCTTAATAACTGGTAGCTAACTCAACTGAAAACCAAGTTTATGGGTATTTTTGTTTTTAATTTATTAAGACAAAGGTAAAGAGATATTAAGGATCAAATGGCATTTATTTTTATATGCAAAACATTTATCATTTTATAAGGGCCACATATTTGAAGAATTTCATAGAAATTTTATATTAGCAATTTAAAAATTTTTTTATAAAGCAATTTTATTGCTTTGCGAATCCTATGTGTAGTTATTCATGTTATTCCTTCATGTAGCATTATGATCTAAGTATAGTTATTTTCCCAATTTACAAATGAAGAAACTTGAAATTATCTAAGAGTTCATAGTTAATATGAAATTTCAAATAAGTCAATAAAAAACATAAAACATACAATTAAGACCGAAAAGTCATTATTTTCTCATAAGTATTAAAACTCTTTGTTCATTTTAAATAAAAGAGGTACTGGGATGGCTAAAAATTATGATGTTACACCATATAAATTGCCTGCCTAGAGGCAGAAATATGTACTTGAGCACATGGCTGGGATGCCATATTGCCATTATAATTTAGAATCGTTTGCTTTGAAACATTTATGCTAAAGCTTTATCCTTGACGCTGAGGCATCCTACATGGCAGGAATAGTTTTATAAAATACCCTGAAATAGATATCTTAGTGATCAGTTCAGCACTTGCAATTTTCCACACTTTGTTTTAATCAGGAGTTAATGATGTATGGCACTTCTAGTAAGTAAATGAATGCTTCAATTGCTGTAAGTTATTTTAATAATTGCTCAGCTAACCATTTAAATTATCAAAGATCTTTACTTGTGCAATGTCATATAAATGCTAGAAATTAAAAATTAATCAACACGATTTACGTAACTAAAAGCTGCCATCTAATGGGATATTTTTCAATAAGACAGCAGTAATTATGCTGAAAAATATTCATTCCTGTAGTTTGAACGATTATAGCAATTTCCACCAGGGGATTTCGCAGTCAGATTCTAGTTCTGGGCAACAGTGATTAATATAATGGTTATTAATGAGAAGTCATTTTGATACTTCTAGCAGTGTTTAGGTACCATTGCCTTGAAAGGAACGTGTTTAGCATGTTAAGAATAAAGATTGCATTGGACTGGCTACTAAGGAATCCTATTGATTTGTTTTTCTTATGTTCTATAATGTGAAAGATCAATTAGATGTATAGAAACAATGGAATATTTCACAGAAGGGCCTACAATTTCTCTGTGCTTATTTTTTTTAATTCATGTATAAATTGTATTAAATGTGCAAAAGTAATGGGATCAGAGGTCACAATCCACAGCAAGGTGACAATCTTTTGTGAACAGCACCCTGGGAGTTGCCTTAGAGCTGAGAGTTAACCTTTTAGATTGTTAACAGGGGGAGAGGGAGAATTAAGCCATTAGCAATTAATATTATTGTATTAATTAAAAAGAATATCAACCTATATTTTGTTGGCTTTGCATCAAATTATTTACTGATAAGTTATTCTCTTTTTACTGATAAGTTATTCTTGTATCAGATCCCATAAATGTGTGGATTAATTAAGTACTTGAACAGTATATATGTTTTGGGTGACACATAAATATATTCATATATACACATTTGAAAATTGCTTACAGGGTGAAAATATGTTTATATATTTAAATGTGCCCAAATTCATTGACCTATGGTTACAAAGTAAGCCATTTTATTGACTTACTCCCCCTTTACAATTCTCTTTCCTAGAATTTTTGAACATGTATTCTTTTCCCAATTTGAAGTCTTCTTCTTGGGAGGCATGTAATATATGGACACGGTAAAAACTATGTCATAGTGTTTATGTCAGAGAAAAGAATAACTCTGATGTTATAAAATTTCTTCATTGTGAGGGGAAAGCCTAACTATACATCAGTATAAATACAGAAGTGTGGTTTCATCAAAAGCACAAATTAGCCCAAGGAATATGGAGGTAATGTTTCATTAAAAATATTCACTCTTAGGGCAGTATTCATAGCTCAGTAGATAGGGCACCAGCCACATACACCAAGGCTGGCTGGTTCCAAGGCAACTTGGGACAGGTAAAAAACAACAATGGCAACAACAACAAAAAATATATAGGCTTTCATCATAATCCCAGCTAATTGGGAGGCGGAGGCAAGAAAATTGCTGAGCCCAAGAATTTGAGGTTGCTGTGAGCTGTGACGCTACAGCACTCTACCCAAGATGACAAAGTGAGACTGTCTCAAAAAACAAATGAACAAAACACAAATTCAATCTTAAAGAGATTTCAAGTAGAATAATTCTATTGGAAAAGTTAATATTTAAGAATTAGTTTTAATGCATTGATTATTTTAAATGTAAGTAAATATTAAAAAGGACTACATGATAGTGTTTCAGGAAGTTTTTTTATAGTTTCATAGAATGAATAGTCTCAATTTTTTGTATATAAGAAAAATTCTTATGTACAATTTTATTGTGATTTCACTTTTTGGTTGGTTGTATGCCATAATTGATATAAATGAAACTTTTTAATTTATATCTATATAAAAGTTGAATTTTTATTTATGATTTCTAGTGAGATAAAGTTACTAATAATGTTAATTGTATTTGAACGTTTTGATTTGCTTGAACTGGCTATCTTAACTCTTTGTTTTAAAGTTTCATATTACAGTCTAGATCTTACACAGAATTTTGATCATTTCTTGATTTGACAGTAGTGCTGAGTTCCTAATGTAGTGTTCAAAAATAGACTTTAAAGCTTGCTTTCTTCTTCTTATTCTTCATCTTCCTTTGGACCTGCATATCTGATTTTTACAGTAATATATGCATCATTATCTGACATAAAGTTGCTGAAAAATACAAGCATAAATAGAGATATTTCTCTTATCCTTTTAGAACAGGCAAAGTAACACTAAAAGTTAACTGTTCCATAAATATAAGTCAGTAATTTATCATAGTGGTGCAATAGGATCACAAAAATAATTAATTAATTAGTATGAGCCTTATCCAAAACATGAGGAAGTAAAAATAAATAATTTTAAAATAATGAACATTTTAAAATTATGATTATTTCTAGTAAAAGCAAGTAGCACTAAAAATCCTATTTTATAATTTGGAAATATCATTGTATCTTCAGGCTTTATTTGAAAAGAAAGTCAACTCTAAGCAACAATTGTACAGTCATTTCAAATGGAAGTGCAGAATGTTTAGAATTTCTCAGAAAATCTTTTAAGAGTAATATAACTTAGTTCTATGTAATAATTAAATTAATTCAGTGAAATTACTATGACTCATAATCTCATAATTACATTGTCCTTCTCTTTTTAGTCTCTACGTATTCCTTTTAAAATTCAAATACTTCGAAAGAACCTATCTTAAGAAGCAATGACTGAAACAGTTGCAAAATAAACATTGATCAGTAGAGATCCTGGAAAGGTTTTCTGGTGAGAATTCCACTTTAACCATGTGACATGCACATGGTAGAGATAATTGTAAGATGTATGACAAGATTCAGTAATACAAATAAGAGCTATTGCCTCTCCTTATGATCCTCTCAGCCAATAAAGCAGAAGTATTTGCTTCTGGAGGAGATAAGAAGGCAAATTCATTAAAGTCATGAGTTATTTTTGTCTTCTAGCTTCAATTGTTTATTAATATTAAATTTATCAAAAGTCTTGCCCCGGCCTCCAGTTACCGGTTTCCTGTATTTGCCCATTACAGAACTTATTACATATTGTATTTTCTCATGTCTCCCTGTCTGCCGGAGCTGCACAGTCAGCGAGAGCAAGGATCATGCTTTTCTGAGCATCTTGCAGAGTGTCGGGCTCATATTGGCATTTAGAAACTATCTGTTAAAGGTTCGTAGCATTTTCATTTAAGTTTCATTTCATTTCAAGTTTCATTTAATTTTCATTTTTTTTTTTTTTTTTTTTTTTGTAGAGAGAGTCTCACTTTATGGCCCTTGGTAGAGTGCCGTGGCCTCACACAGCTCACAGCAACCTCCAACTCCTGGGCTTAAGCGATTCTCTTGCCTCAGCCTCCCGAGTAGCTGGGACTACAGGCGCCCGCCACAACGCCCGGCTATTTTTTTTTTGGTTGCAGTTCAGCTGGGGCCAGGTTTGAACCCGCCACCCTTGGTATATGGGGCCGGCGCCTTACCGACTGAGCCATAGGTGCCATAGTCTAGACAACATGATAATAATTTTCTATTTAGGATTTAGGTTTGCAGTGCCTTCATTCTAAGATGTTTTTTAAAGTATATTTTTAAGAATATGCTTATCCTGGGGTATAGAAGAGACCAAGAAATATATTCTTCATTAGTATCTCATATTATTTTAATGTGATTTTTTTTCCTTTTTACATGTTAGCTGCATTTCACCCAAGATCATTTTACATTTTTAAAAGTGCTAAATACAGATTTTAATTTGGAAAATGTTCTGCTTTACTTTTAGAAATGTAGGGTAATATAGGGCAGCACCTGTGGCTCAAAGGAGTAGGGTGCCAGCCTCACAGGCCAGAGGTGGCGAGTTTAAACCCAGCCCTGGCCAAAAACTGCAAAAAAAAAAAAAAAGAAAAGAAATGTAGGGTAATATAATATCATTGGAAATAATCTCTTATTTATAATTTTGGAAATCCACCCCAAATCAATCCAATACCTACATATTTCAAAATAAATATATATTTCACTCTTTTCTGTTCACTTCCTTCATTTCCCTTTTACCTTTCAATAAGCAATTACTGAGCCTCTACAATATACTTAATTTCCAAGAATCTGAGGTACAGCTGAGAACAAGCCCTCGGGGAGATTAGGTTCTTATGCAAATATCAAGTATAAACACACTTTCAAGAAAGTGTTGCAAATACACAAATCTGAAGACCAAAAGTCAAGCATTTCAAACAGTTATTAATATTTGTTTTAATAAGACTACAGAAGACTGTAATTTTAATTGAATAAACCTATGATAGTGTTCATGACATCAGCATACCAGATTTTAGTCTGTACTACAAAGACATAGTGCTCAAGACAGCATGGTACTGGCACAAAAACAGAGACATAGACACTTGGAATCGAATTGAAAACCAAGAAATGAAACTAACATCTTACAACCACCTAATCTTTGATAAACCAATCAAGAACATACCTTGGGGGAAAGACTCCCTATTCAATAAATGGTGTTGGGAGAACTGGATGTCTACAAGTAAAAGACTGAAACTGGACCCACACCTTTCCCCACTCACAAAAATTGATTCAAGATGGATAAAGGACTTAAATTTAAGGCATGAAACAATAAAAATCCTCCAAGAAAGCATAGGAAAAACACTGGAAGATATTGGCCTGGGGAAAGACTTCATGAAGAAGACTGCCATGGCAATTGCAACAACAACAAAAATAAACAAATGGGACTTCATTAAACTGAAAAGCTTCTTCTGTACAGCTAAGGAGACAATAACCAAAGCAAAGAGACAACCTACACAATGGGAAAGGATATTTGCATATTTTCAATCAGACAAAAGCTTGATAACTAGGATCTATAGAGAACTCAAATTAATCCACATGAAAAAAGCCAACAATCCCATATATCAATGGGCAAGAGACATCAATAGAACTTTCTCTAAAGATGACAGATGAATGGCTAACAAACACATGAAAAAATGTTCATCATCTCTATATATTAGAGAAATGCAAATCAAAACAACCCTGAGATATCATCTAGCCCCAGTGAGAATGGCCCACATCACAAAATCTCAAAACTGCAGATGCTGGCATGGATGTGGAGAGAAGGGAACACTTTTACACTGCTGGTGGGACTGCAAACTAGTACAACCTTTCTGGAAGGAAGTATGGAGAAACCTCAAAGCACTCAAGCTAGACCTCCCATTTGATCCTGCAATCCCATTACTGGGCATCTACCTAGAAGGAAAGAAATCCTTTTATCATAAGGACACTTGTACTAGACTGTTTATTGCAGCTCAATTTACAATCGCCAAAATGTGGAAACAGCCTAAATGCCCACCAACCCAGGAATGGATTAACAAACTGTGGTATATGTATACCATGGAATACTATTCAGCTATTAAAAAAAAATGGAGACTTTACAGTCTTTGTATTAACCTAGATGGACGTGGAAGACATTATTCTTAGTAAAGCATCCCAAGAATGGAGAAGCATGAATCCTATGTACTCAATTTTGATATGAGGACAATTAATGACAATTAAGGTTATGGGGGGGAGGAAAAGCAGAAAGAGGGATGGAGGGAGGGGGGTGGGGTCTTGGTGTGTGTCACACTTTATGGGGGCAAGACATGATTGCAAGAGGGACTTTACCTAACAATTGCAATCAGTGTAACCTGGCTTATTGTACCCTCAATGAATCCCCAACAATAAAAAAAAAAAAAAAAAAAGAATGCTGAAGGTGGATGACCATGCTTTTCTGGCTTGGAAAGTTTCAGTTGAAAATTCTGCTTTCATCCTAATAGCCATGCCTCTGCAGATCCATTGGTGCATCTCCTGGATGCTTGCATAAGTTCTTCTTTTATCTTGACTGTGGAAAGGTTCATTAAATGTGTGTCCTGGAGAGGCTCTGTTTGAGTTGAGTTCAATATTCAGGGGTTCAATATTCTTGTGAAAAGAGTGTGTTGGGGTCTTTAGTAAAACTTGGGAATTTTTCATTTATGATAGTTTCCAGTAGAGCTTTCATATCTTTGGGACAATCTTCTTCTTCAGGAATCCCTATTATTCGTAGGTTTGAACACTTCGTGGTGTCTCATAGTTTTCTTAGCACCTGTTCTGCTTTCTCTCTCTTCTTTTCTACCTCTTGAAGTACCTGGATTAACTCAAAGACTTTGTCCTCTAGCTCTGAGGTTTTGTTTCTTGTCTGGGGTCTAACCTATTTCTGATAGTTTCTACTGCATCTTCACATTCCCTGATTGTCTCCTTCATCTCTGTTAGCTCCACCATATCCTTTCTATACTCTACACATTTCTTATCTGACTTTTGGTTCTGTCTTTCAATTTTCTCATCCATTCCTTTTATTGCCTTTTATTGCCTTATTTAAAATATTTTAAATTCCCTAAATGTCAAGTCCCTTAATTCTTTACAGGTGAAGTCTTCTGCAGTAGCTGCCTGATGATCCTTTGGGGGAAGTTCCTTTGTTTTGGTTTCTCATGTTGCCTGAACTTTTCCTTTGGTTTCTCTTCATGTGTTCTTTCTTCTTCACCTTCTTGTCCTCCTTCTTCCGTCCCACTGCCTCCTTTGCTTCAAATTACTTTGGCTCAGTGCTTAGGTCTTGAAGTGGCCTCAGCCTGAACAAAGCCAAACTCTTCCTCATGGCCAAATAAATAGAAAGTCCTTGCTTTCCATGACAATATGTTATAATATGACACCAGGACACCAGGTGGCGCTGTGGTTTTTTAGGAGACAGCATAGCCTGCAACCTCTATGGTCCTTATTTCTAACTGAGTTTCCTCCTGTGATTGCCTGATTGTTTCTCAGCATTCGGATCCTGCCACTTTGGGATCTTAAAGCTCATAAGAATCCTTTAAGGGCAGGTCTCATAGTGCCCCCTGACTACAGTTCCTCTGGGGTGCAGGAGTCCCTCAGCCTGTCCCAAGAGTGAAGTTCTGATCCGGGCAGGTGTAATTAAGACAGCCATGCTTCAGGCCCCTGGTAAGACGTTCTTATGACCTATCCTCCCTAAGATTGCCCCCTCATCACCAAGATATTCTCACTATGCTGGTAACAGAGCAGACAGTTCCCAACTAGTGATGATGTGGCTTGTGATTTTTTTTTGACTTCACAATGGAATCATTTAGTAAAAACCATGACCCCATCATATGTCATAACAATGTCTTTGAGTTTTGAGTGGAGTTATGTTTTTATAAACCAATGGTAAAGTCCAAAAATCATGAGTTGAACTATCATAAGATGTGGATCATCTTTAACAATAGCTCATTGGATATGTGGTAGCGCTAAAGTTCATCTGTCATGCAACAAACTTGTAGAGCACAATGAAATTCATATTTAGAGGGTGTCTATTACATTGATAACATATATTTGGAGGACTTGGCTATTTGGTTATCAGACTAACTGAAGATTATTTAAAAATCTCCTTATAAAGGTATCAACCTGAAAACCCAACTTATGATCTATTATTTTAATTTATTACATGGCGCTATAGCAGAATATCTGAAACTGGATAGTTTATAATGATTAGAGGTTTATTTCTTACAGTTCCAGAAACTGGAAAATCCAAGGTAGAGGATCCGCCTCTGATGAAAGCCTTCTTGCTGTGTCATCCTATGGTGGAAGGTAGAAAGGCAAGAGAGTATGTAAAAAAGAGAGAGCAAGAGATTGAACTTGCAGCCTCAAGCAATTTTATAATCAATATTAATCAATTTATGAAGGTCGAACTCCTATGACCTAAACACCTTCTATTAACCCTACTTCCCAGCACATGCTTTTGGGGAACACAATCGAGCATAATACAAATATACCCATTTTAGGACATACTGCTATTTCTTCATTTGAATCCTGGATGAACAATCTGGTCTGCATTTAGTTGTAATTTTGTTCAAAAAAATTTTATATTAATATCATGAGAACAACATTGCAATAAATATGAGACAAAGAAAGAGCTGATTTGTGCCTTCAATTTTGCATTTACAATGGTAAAAATTCTCATCAGATAGAATTTACCACTTAAATTGTTTTTATTTCTCTTTTTAAACAAAATACATATTTTATGACATTCATATAAAATTTATTATTATTTATGTACACACTGTAAACTCTTTGTTGATATGGTGAAAACCAAAATTTTAAACCCTTGTAAAATGCACTTTACCCCTTAACAAAACTGTGTTGGTTCAAAAATTTGTGAACATAGGGGAACAGGGTAGAGAACATGTCTTTGAACTCAAGCAAAGAGCCAATAAGAGAGCATCAGTTCAATAATATCATTTTGCAATAAAAAAGATACTTTAAGGGGCAGACCAAGATGGTGGACCAGAGAGATTGTTCAGCTGAGCTCTCCTAGCACAACTGGGGAAAAAGAGAGAATGCAGCCATACCTGGTGTAGGGATCTTACCCAGAGTCATAGCTCAGGGAGCCCAGTGAGGAGGTGATGAGCTGGATACAGCTTATGATCAGGAGCAGTGGAAATATAATAAGTTAGGCAAGTAATTGCAACCAGCTGGGATTGGCTGGCTCTCCCCACAGAGGTCTGGGATGGGAGGAAGCCTTTCCAGAGTTTTCAGTTGTTGGGGGAAGTTGTGCAGTGAGTGGAAAGCTTGGAAGACGCGGCTGACTCAAAACAGTGTACAGCAACAAGATTTGAATGCCAGTTGGTGTGGATTTGCCATAGGTTTGGTGGCTCGTGAGGCAGCCAGCATTAAATGTACTTTTGACTTTTGATTTTTTACTTAGAATCAGCTTATCAGGATGGGACCCCATCATAAACTGAGAAATATCTATATTTTATGCCCTTTTTAAGATTAGTTCATATAGAAAACCATGACTGATCAGTGTTTCTACTATTTTCTTGGCTAGAATTCCTCCATTCCAACTATATCACTGAGACAGTTGTCAGAAATTTATGACTTTGGGATTTTCTCTCCCTGTCAAAAAGCTAACTTCAAAACCCATTTTTGTAATAAACAATGTATTCTTGCATGAAATGAGTCCCAGATTCCACATGGCTCCTTTATCACTGAAAATTATTGTGAACTATATCCAGTGAGTAAATATTTCATTCTTAAATTACAATAGATTTTTCAGAAATGCTTTCTGTCCAATTTCTAGTCAAAATTATATCAAATTACCTATTCACCACTGTAGACACATTCTCCCCTAAATGAGATTTCCAATTGCCAGTCTCCTTTAACAATAATGAGCAACAATTTCTTATTTAAATATATTTGTAATAGAATGCTTTTATTCACTTTTTGAAAACTGTTTATTGATGGGTGCTCAGGATGCAAGGTTGCCTGATATGTGATCCCTGCTGTCTGGAAGTGGTCACTATGTTGACCACTTCTTTGTGTTGACCAGTATGTTACGGGTTGTTGGGTGGTCAACTTACAGAGGTTCTACTGTAGTTTTAGAAAGCTTTGCAGTTATCACCACTATCCATTTACAACTCCTTGTGAAACTGAAACTCCCTGCCCCCCAGCACTTGGAAGCCATCACTTAACAGTTTGTCCCCATGACTGTGACTCACTTACATACCTCACATGAATGGAATCTGTATTTTACTTAGCATGATTCTCTCAAAGTTCATACATGTTGTAGCATATGTCAGCATTTCCTCCCTTTTAAAGGCTGATTAGTATTTATTGTATTTGTATAAAACATTTCGATGATGCATTCATCCATTGATGGACATTTTAGGGAAATGTCTTTTAAAGTCTTTTGCACATATTTTAACAACACTTTTTCTTGTTGAATATTATTAGTTCTCTGTGATTTGTAAGTATTTTCTCCCATTCTATGGTTTGCATTTTTATTATTTTGATATTGATTTTTGATAGAAATTTGTTTTTAATAAGTCCTTTTGGTCTCTTTTTTTCTTTTGTTACCTATGCTTTTGATGCCGAGTTAAAGAATCTTTGCCAAATTTAATGTCATGAAAGTTTTGCCCTATATTTCCTTTTAACAATTTTATGGTTTTATTCCTTATACTTAGGTCTTTGATCCATTTTGAGTCAAATTTTATAGATATTGTAAGGTGAAGGCCCCATTCTTGGCATTCTTTGCATGTTTACTTTTCTCAGAATCATCTGCTGAAAAGACTTTCACTTTCCTATTGACTGGTCTTAGCTTCCTTTTGACTTGAAAAATGTCATTTGATCATATATGGGAGAGTTTATTTCTAACATATCCATTCCATTCCTTTGCTCTATATGTCTGACTAATACCAGCACCACACTGTTTTGATTATGATAGCCATAATAGTAAGTTTTTTAAAATTAGAAAGTGTGAGTCTTTTAGCTTTGTTCTTATCCAAGATGTTCTTTGTTTTGACTATTCAGGGTCCCTTGAGATTCCATACAAATTTTAGAATAGTTTTCTTTATATATTGCATTGTATTACTACTTTTGATAGTAGATTACTTTAGGTAATAATGACATCTTAACAAGATTAAGGCTCCTTATGCATAAACATGGGTTGTGTTTTCATTTATTTACTTTTTCTTTAATTTTTTTCAGCAATGTTTTATAGTTTCATTTTACAAGTTTTTCATCTCCCTGGTTGATAATTCCTAAGTATTTTATTATTTTTGGTGCTACTGTAAATGCAATTATTTTTTAATTTCCTTTTCAAATTGCTTATTGTTAGTGTAAAGAAAGCCTACTGAATTTTGCAAGTTAAGTTTGTCTTCTACTACCTGGCTAAATTTATTTCTCAGTTTTAACATGCGTTAAGTCACATCTTTAGGGTTTTTATTAATAAGATTGTATTATATTTTAACAAAAATAATTTTATTTTCTCTTTTCCAATTTGAAAGTCTTTTACTTATTTTTCTTGCCTGACACATATGGCTAGAGCCTTCCAGTCTATGTTGAATAGAAGCAGTGAAAGTCCTCATCCTTGACCTATTCCGAATCTTAGAGAAAAAGTTTTCATACTTTTATTGTTAAATATGATGTTTACTGTGGAGTTTTTATATGTAGCTTTCTATTATATTGAAATATATGTGTTACTTCTTTATTACCAAATTTTAAAGTTCACGGGGAATTTTTATTAATGTTATATTGCACAAGATATTAATATTGAAAAATTTTGTCTTTACTACATTAAGTCTTTCTTCCCCAGGACGTGTATATATCTTTATTTATTCAAGTTGTCTATTTCATCTTTGAGTAAAGTTGTATAGCTTTGTAACATAAGTGTTGAATATTTCTCTTAAAGTTTATTCATAAAGGTTTTCCAAATACATATTTTGGCTAAATATTAAGTGGCCAAGTATTAATATTGACAATCATCTGGCACCATAGCCAGAGATGAAATCAACTCTGAGGATAAACTTCTGGAACACAAAAATAAATTTGGAATCTTATCATTATTTTTAAAAATTACAGCATGGTATTAACTTCATTTATTATTATTTATCATTAGAATTTATTTGAAAAATTCTTAAGTGAATATGATCTATACATAAATGGAAGCTGAATTTTAACAGTATTGTAAAGGATCAAGGTATTTAATATTACCTTCCTTTACTGTAAAAAGGCTAGACTCTCGTTGATTAGTTCATATGTTGGTAGGTACCAAAGAGGATTTTTTCTTGATATTTTATCTGTTCTTTTTTTTTTTTTTAGTTTTTCTTCCTTAGTAAATTTTGAATTATAAAATTGTTATCTTGTTTTTAATTTATTTTAAAACATATGAGGA